>NW_024712238.1:0-11364 GCF_018991925.1 Homarus americanus | reverse complement strand
GTTCACTATTATTACCCGCTGTTGGAGTCAACCCTCACGCACAACGCAATTCTGATCCACATTCCGATGCGAGGGCAACATGAGTTTAATGCATGGCATTTAGAACCCTTCCCCTGGTTTGTGAACGACACACTGTATACCCTAGATAGGCCTAAAGAACTTTTCTTAGTAGATGAAGAATATTCATTGTTATCAATAGAGGATTCTGAGGTACTGTCACGGTGTAAGTTGTCTTATCTACACCTACACGTATGTCCAGCCTACATGTTTGCATTTATTCCTGCTGCAGATGGAATATGTGAATTGGCAGTCATACAACCAAATGTACGCACAGCGTTAGCGCAATGCAGTTATAGGCCAGTTAGTCTAAAGACTGTGTTCCACGCTCACCTTCACAATGTGCAGTATTTGTTCTTTCCAAATCTCACTACTGTAATTTTAAAATGCCAAAATGGTGTTAAGCAGCTAGTTGTGAAAGGGCATTACAAGGCTCCTGATTAATGTGAAATCACTTGTAGTACATTACGGACCTTGCCTACTCATCAGCATTTTACGTTAAATCGAAAACTCAAGTCTGCTTTAATTCCACTTCCTATAATGAATTTCACTATCAAGGATATTCAAATAGTATCAGAGAAATTAAAAGTGTTAGCTTTCTTGAACGAGCCAAATTTTGCTGATTTGAATAATAACTTGCCATTTTATCTGTCACGGGAATTTGCACTACCAAGTCTTACGATTCCCTCTATTCTGTTAATTCTGGCAATAATGTTCCTGTTCTGTTATTACTGGGCAGTATCATCCAAATTCAACATTGTTCATAACATACTAACCCGTACGACACAAAAGTCTAGGTCCCCTGTAGTAGAGAATACCCCTACAGTAATTTCCCCAGCTTAGTGTCTACATATCTGTTTATAACATGGTTAGAGTTGTCTAGGATGTACTGTACTCTGTGAGTTATTTAGGCCTCACTGAGCTCGGCTGGTAGGTGACCGAGCGATGTAATAGGCCCCTGTCTCATCAACAGAACTTATTATATAAATGGGTCAATACATCTGATGTTATATTCAGATTCACCACCCTGTAACTTTCCACTGTCTATGAGTAAGACATGAGATTGACACGTGAGCGGGCAACTTACCCATGAGGGCGAGACCCATAGCTCAGCATTTCTGTAAGCACGCACTGCGATGCCCCTAAGCTTCAGTAGCTCACCTCAACTCATATCGTAAGGACGTGACCTAACGTTTATCATACATAAACGCCGTCCCTTTCTCATTCACTCCCAGACAGTGAGACTTACGGTTGATATACACTCAGGAATTATATATACAACCTTTTATAATAAAACAAAGGAACTACCGTTTGGGTTTCGTTACTTAAAACCCAAATATTTATATGTGTGAACGGACTGGTTAATTGGACAAGCAGCCGATTCACAGGGGACTTTGTTATATTCGATCATGAGACTTTGTTATTCTCCATGAGGGGCCTTTATTATACTGTACTCGACCAGGGGGCTTTGATACTCTCGATCAGGGGACTTTGTTACGCTCGGTCAGGGGACTTTATTATACTCGACAATGGGACTTTGTAATACTCGATCAGGGAACTTTATTATACTCGACCAGGGGAATTTGTTATACTCGATCATTGGACTTTGTTTTACTCGATCAGGAGACTTTGTTATACTCGAATAGGGGCCTATGTTAAACTCGATCAGGGGCCTTTATTACACTATATCAAAGGCTTTTGTTATACTCGAACCAGGGGAATTTGTTATACTCGATCAGGGGACTTTGTTATGCTCGATCAGGGCCTTTGTTATACTCGATCAGGGGAATTTGTTACACTCGACCAGGGGACGTTTGTTATACTCGACCAGGGGACTTTGTTATACTCGACCAGGGGAATTTGTTATACTCGACCAGGGGACTTTGTTATACTCGGTCATTGGACTTTGTTTTACTCGATCTGGAGACATTGTTATACTCGACCAGCGGACTTTGTTGTACTCGATCAGGGGACTTTGTTATACTCGATC
The DNA here is from genome assembly GCF_018991925.1 of Homarus americanus. Lineage (NCBI taxonomy): Eukaryota > Metazoa > Arthropoda > Malacostraca > Decapoda > Nephropidae > Homarus > Homarus americanus. The sequence continues at coordinate 9,317 of NW_024712238.1, read as the reverse complement.
ACGGGATATTGTTATACTCGATCAGGAGACTTTGTTATACTCGAATAGGAGTCTTTTTTATACTCGACCAGAGAACTTTGTTATACTCGATCTGGGGACTTTGTTATACTCGATCAGGGACTTTGTAATATCCGATCAGGGAGCTTTCTTATACTCGATGAGGGGCCTTTGTTATACTCGACCAGGGGACAAAATTATACTCCATCAGCTGTCTTTGTTATACTCCATCATGGGCCTTTGTCGTACTCGATGAGGGGGCTTTGTTATACTCGATCATGGGACATTACTATCTCGACCAGGGGACTTTGTTATATACGATCAGGGGATATGTTATACTCGATCAGGGGATGTGTTATACTTGATCAGGGGACTTTGTTATACTCGATCAGGGGACTTTGTTGTACTCGCTCAGGGGACTTTTTTATACTCGATCAGGGGGCTTTGTTATACTCGATCAGGCGGCTTTGTTATGCTCGATGAGGGGGCTTTGTTATACTCAATGAGGGGCCTTTGTTATACTCGATCAGGGGACTTTATTATACCCGATGAGGGGGCTTTGTTATACTCGACCAGGGGACTTTGTTATACTCCATTAGCTGTCTTTGTTATACTCCATCCGGGGGCTTTGTCATACTCGATGAGGGGGCTTTGTTATACTCGATTATGGGACATTACTATCTCGACCAGGGGACTTTGTTATATACGATCAGTGGATATGTTATACTCGATCAGCGGATGTGTTATACTCGTTCAGGGGACTTTGTTATACTCGATCAGGAGGCTTTGGTATACTCCATCAGCTGTCTTTGTGATACTCCATGAGGGGCCTTTGTCATACTTGATGAGGGGGCTTTGTTATACTCGATCATGGGACATTACTATCTCGACCGGGGGACTTTGTTATATACGATCAGATGATATGTTATACTCGATCAGGGGATGTGTTATACTCGATCAGGGGACTTTGTTATACTCGATCAGGGGAATTTTTGTACTCGATGAGGGGACTTTTTTTATACTCGATGAGGGGGCCTTGTTATACTCGATCAGGCGGCTTTGTTATGCTCGATAAGGGACTTTGTTATACTCGATCAGGGGCCTTTGTTATACTCGATCAGGGGACTTTTGTTTGTAGCCAACCACGAGACTTTGCTATACTCGATTAGGGACTTTTGTTATACTCGATAAGGGGGCTGCTTGATATACTGGATCAGGGACTTTTGTTATACCTGGCCCAGGGACTTTTATACTCGATGTGGGACTCTGCTTATTCTCGATCAGGGGCTTTGTTATACTCGATAAGGGACTTGTTATACTCGATCAGGGGCCTTTTGCTACCTGCTGATCAGGGGACTTTGTAATACTTGACCAGGGGACTTTGTTATACTCGACCAGGGGACTTTGTTATACTCGATCAGGGGACTTTGTTATACTCGATCAGGGGACTTTGTTATACTCGATCAGGGGACTTTGTAATACTCGACCAGGGGGAGTTTGTTATAGTCAACCAAGGGACTTTGTTATACTCGATTAGGGGACTTTGCTTTTCTCGACCAAGGAAATTTGTTATACTCCATCAAGGGCTTTTGTTATAACGAACCAGGGGACTTTGTTATACTCGATCATGAGACTTTGTTATACTGCATGAGGGGCCTTTATTATACTCGACCAGGGGGCTTTGATATTCTTGATCAAGGGACTTTGTTATACTCGGTCAGGGGACTTTATTATACTCGACCATGGGACTTTGTTATACTCGATCAGGGAACTTTTTTATACTCGACCAGGGGAATTTGTTATACTCGATCATTGGACTTTGTTTTACTCGATCAGCAGAGTTTGTTATACTCCAATAGGGGCCTTTGTTATACTCGATCAGGGACCTTTGTTATACTATATCAGGGGCTTTTGTTATACTCGAACCAGGGGAATTTGTTATACTCGATCAGGGGACTTTGTAATACTCGATCAGCGCCTTTGTTATACACGATCAAGGGAATTTGTTATACTCGACCAGGGGACTTTGTTATACTAGATCAGAGGACTTTGTTATATTCGATGAGTGGACTTAGTTATACCTCATGAAAGGGCATTTGTTATACTCGATCAAGCGTCTTTTCTATACTCGATCAAGGGATTTTGTTAAACTAGATTAGGGGACTTTGTTATACTCGATCAGGGGGCTTTGTTATACTCGACGAGGGGTCCTTGTTATGCTCGATCAGAGGACTTGGGTTATACTCGATCGGGGGAATTTGTTTTACTCGATTAGGGGGCTTTGTTATACTCGATCAAGGGGCTTTGTTATACTCGACCAGGTTACTTTGTTTTACTCGATCAGGGGACTTTGATATACTCGATCAGGGGGCTTTGTTATACTCGACCAGGGGCCTTTGTTATGCTAGATCAGGGTACATTTTTATACTCGATCAGGGGACTTTGTTATACTCGATCACAGGACTTTGTTATACTCGATCAGGGGACTTTGTTATACTCGACCAGGGGACTTTGTTATACTCGATCAGGGGGCTTTGTTATACTCGATCAGGGGACATTACTATACTCGACCAGGGAACTTTGTTATACACGATCAGGGGATATGTTATACTCGATCAAGGGACTTTGTTATACTCAACCGGGGGCCTTTGTTATTCTCCATCAGGGAAATTTGTTATACTCGATCAAGGGACTTTGTTATACTCAACAAGGGGACTCTGTTATACTCGACCAGGGGTCTTTGCTATGATCGATCAGGGGTCTTTGTTATACTCGAACAGGGGCCTTTGTTTTACTCGATCAGGGGACTTCGTTATACTCGATCAGGGGGCTTTGTTTTCATCGATCAGGGGACTTTGTTATATTTCATCAGGGACTTTGTTATGCTCCATTAGGGGCCTTTCTTCTACTCGACCAGGGGACTTTGTTATACTCGATCAGGGGACTTTGTTATACTTGATCAGGGGACTTTGTATTATTCGATCAGGGGGGCTTTGTTATGCTCGACCAGAGGCCTTTGTTATGCTCGATAAGGGGACTTTGTTATATTCGATCAGAGGACTCTGTTATTCTCGATCAGGGGCCATGGATATACTCGACCAGGGGATTTTGTTATACTCGACCAGGGGACTTTGTGATACTCGATCAGGGGACTTTGATATACACGATCAGTGGGCTTTGATATACTCGACGAGGGACCTTTGTTATGCTCCATCAGGGGACTTTGTTATACTTGATCAGGGGCCTTTGTTATACTATATCAGGAGCTTTTGTTATACCCGAACCAGGAGAATTTGTTATACTCGAACATGAGACCTTGTAATACTCGATCAGGGCCATTTTTAAGCTCGACCAGGGGGGTTTGATATACGCGATCAGGGGACTTTGTTATACTCGATTAGGGGGCTTTGTTATAATCGACCAGGGTGCTTTGTTATGCTCGATCAGTGGCCTTTGTTATACTCGATCAGGGCTTTTATTTATACCGAATAAATTTGCGCCTCGAACATGAGACCTTGTTACCCGCAATCGATCAGGAGCCGTTTTTAAACTCGACAGGGGTTTTGATATATGTGATCAGGGGGACTTTGTTATACTCGGTGTATGGGGCTTTGTTATACTCATAGATGTGAGGAGTGAATTTAGACGGAGTCATGGCGATGCCACAGGCTTCAGCGATCCTACTGTGGTTATCTCACGTCTGAGAATAGAACCTACTTTTAAGGACAACAAGTGTTTTATACCTCAGTAATATGGGTATTCTTTAATTGTCGCTAATACGCTAGATGTATACTCGATCAAGGCTATTTATACTCAACCAGGGGACATTATATACTCGACAAGGGGATTTTGTTATACTCGACCAGGGGACTTTGTTATACTCGATCAGGGGACTTTGATATACACGATCAGTGGGCTTTGATATACTCGACGAGGGACCTTTGTTATGCTCCATCAGGGGATTTTGTTATACTCGATCAGGGGCCTTTGTTATACTATATCAGGGGCTTTTGTTATACCCGAACCAGGAGAATTTGTTATACTCGAACATGAGACCTTGTTATAATCGATCAGGGCCATTTTTAATCTCGACCAGGGGGGTTTGATATACGCGATCAGGGGACTTTGTTATAATCGATTAGGGGGTTTTGTTATACTCGACCAGGGTGCTTTGTTATGCTCGATCAGTGGCCTAAGTTATACTCGATCAAGGGGCTTTGTTGTATTCGATTAAGGGACTTTGTTATACTCTACCAGGGGCCTTTGTTATGGTCAAGCAGGGGACTTTGTTATACTCAATCAAGGGACTTGTTTTATTCGATCAGATCAGGGGGCTTTGTGTTCCTCGACCAGGGGACTTTGATATACTCGATCATGGGACTTTGTTATACCTGATTTGGGGACTTTGTAATATTCGATTAGGGGGGCTTTGTTATACTCGACCAGGGGTCTTTGTTATGCTCGATAAGGGGACATTGTTATTCTCGATCAGGGGATATGTTATACTCGATCAGGGGATGTGTTATACTTGATCAGGGGACTTTGTATTATTCGATCAGGGGGGCTTTGTTATGCTCGACCAGGGGCCTTTGTTATGACCAAAGCCTTCTGATCGAGTATAACAGTCCCCTGAACGAGTATAACACATCCCCTGATCGAGTATAACATATCCCCTGATCGTATATAACAAAGTCCCCTGGTCGAGATAGTAATGTCCCATAAGAGAGTATAACAAAGCCCCCTCATCGAGCATGACAAAGGTCCCTGATCGAGTATAACAAAGGTCCCTGATCGAGTATCACAAAACCCCCTCATCGAGAATAATATTGTCCCCTGATCGAGTATAACAAAGCCCCCTCATCGAGTATAATAAAGTCCCCTGATCGAGTATAACAAAGTCCTTAATCGAGTATAACAAATTCCCCAGATCGAGTATAACAAAGTCCCCTGGTCGAGTATAACAAAAGCCCCTATTCGAGTTTAACAAAGTCTCATGATCGAGTATAACAAAGTCCCCTGATCGAGTATAACAAAGTCCCCTGATCGAGGAAAACAAAGTCCCCTGGTCAAGTATGATAAAGTCCCCTGATCGAGTATAACAAAGCCCCCTGATCGAGTAAAACAATGTCCAATGATCGAGTATAATAAAGCCCCCTGGACGAGTATAACAAATTCCCCTGATCGAGTATAACAAAGTCCCTGATAGAGTATAACAAAGTCCCCTAATCGAGTATATCAATGCCCCCTGGTCGAGTATAACAAAGGCCCCTATTCGAGTATAACAAAGTCTCCTCATAGAGTAAAACAAAGTCCATTGATCGAGCATAACAAAGTCCCCTTGTCGAGTATAACAAAACCCCCTTATAGAGTATAACAAACGTCCCTGGTCGAGTATAACGAAGGCCTCTATTCGAGTATAACAAAGTCTCCTAATCGAGTAAAACAAAGTCCAATGATCGTGTATAACAAAGTCCCCTGGACTTGTATAATAAAGTCCCCTCATCGAGAATAACAAAGTCCCTTGATCGAGAATATCAAAGCCCCCTGGTCGAGTATAATAAAGGCCCCTCATGGAGTATAACAAAGTGTCATGATCTTGAATAACACACTCCCCTGGTTCGAGTATAACAAAAGCCCTTGGTCGAGTATAACAAAGGCCCCTCATCGAGTATAACAAAGTCCTCTAATCGAGTATACCAAAGGCCCCTCATCGAGTCTACCAAAGGCCCCTCATCGAGTATAACAAAGTCACCTAATCTAATCTAACAAAGCCCCTCATCGAGTATAACAAAGTCCCATCATCGAATATAAGAAAGCCCCCTAATTGAATATAACAAAGTCCCCTGATCGAGTATAACAAAAGCCCCTGATCGAGTATAACAAAGTTCCCTCGTCGAGTATAATAAATTTTCCTGATCGAGTATAACAAAGTCCCCTGTTCGAGTATAATAAAGGCCCTGTTCGAGTATAACTAAGTCTCATGATCGAGTACAACAAATTCCCCTGGTTCGAGTATAACAAAAGCCCCTGGTATGGTATAACAAAGGCCCCTGATCGAGTAAACAAGCGGCTCTGATCGAGTATAACAAAGTTCCCTGATAGAGTATAACAAAGTCCCATGGTCGAGTATAACAAAGTCACCTGATCGAGTATAACACATCCCCTGATCGAGTATAACATATCCCCTGATCGTGTATTACAAAGTTCCCTGATACGCCTTGCTGGTGGAGTCACTGGGCAGTAGGGAACGTGGTACTTTCCGGCATGTTAGGTCCTCCTCTGATGATAACCTTGGGGACGTGAGTGGTAGGTCGAAAGATCCCACACCTACCCCCCCCCTGATGCAACCAAGTTTTATTGTTCTTACTGTAAAAAACCAGGCCATACGATCCAGTCTTGTAAACACCCAAAGTATCGAACTTCTAAAAGTAGTTCCCTTGATCCCAAATTCAAACCAATAGCAACCACCAATGTGGAAAGGCCCCATCAGGATCTCTTCTCTTCATTCTCCTATGAGGGAAAAATTTCAATCATAGAGGGGTCTCGTTCTTTCCCTATTCGTATACTACGTGATACGGGCGCAGCACAATCTATCCTCCTGTTTAACGTCATTCCTGATATATCTACCGCATTTACTAATGAGAATGTTCTAATTTCAGATCTCTCATCCCATTCTTCCTATCCCTTAGCTAAAGTGCACCTCCAATGTCCCTTGATTACTTCGGAAGTGCAAGTAGCCGTTAGGAAAGATCCAATGCCTGTGAGCGGCATTCATTTATTATTGGGTAATGACTTGGGAGGAGATCTAGTGGTTCCCAAGATAAAGACAGTCGACTCTCCCTTACCTGTCAACTCCACCACTGACCTTGAAGAAACTGTTCCTCACCTTTTCCCATCTTGTGCTGTCACCCGGTCACAGAGTGTGCGAAATGGGCCCTCTTCATCTAAAACCACCTCCAATATTTTCCTACCCACAGAAGATCTGTACAATAAGACCATTAGTAAGGATGAGCTCATTAAAGCCCAACAATCTGATCCATCTTTGAATAAACTTCATCATGCAGCAGTTGAGGGTAAAGATTTTAACACCCTTCCGTGTTTTTATTATCAGGAAGGGGTTTTGATAAGGGCCCATCTAGACACGTGGTCTGAAATACATCAAGTGGTAATTCCCTCCTCAGATTGTTGTGGATTGTGTGGGCCCATTACCAAAGACTAAGAAGGGAAATCAATTCCTGCTCACAGTTATGGATACCAGTACACGTTATCCTGAGGCTTTTCCCCTTAAAAGCATCACTTCAAAAAATGTAATCAAACCTCTTTTGCACCTTTTCACTTCAGTGGGCATTCCTAAAGAGATCTAATCCGATCAGGGCACCAATTTTATAAGCAATCTTTTCAAACAGGTGATAAAAGACCACAGTGTGGACCATTGTACATCTTCGGCTTACCACCCACAATCCCAAGGTTGATTGGAACGGTTCCATCAAACTTTCAAATCAATGCTAAAAAAATACTGTATAGAACACCAAAAGGAATGGGATGAAAGCATAGACTTGTTACTCTTTGCCATCAGGGAATGTCCCCAGGAGTCATTGGGTTTCTCCCCGTTCGAGTTACTATATGGGAGACAAATTAGGGGACCCCTTAAAATAGTAAAGGAGCAGTGGTTTGACACTCCATCTATTAAGCCCGCAACAGTTTCCCAATACATTGACACTTTACGGGACAAATTAACTGAAGTTTGAACCATTTCTCAGTCAAACTTAAAAAAAGTTCAAGAAAAAATGGTGAAGTCCCAACCTAAATTAGTTGAAAGATCATTTTCTCCAGGTGACAAAGTGTTACTCTTTCTACCCATTCCAGTCTCTCCCCTTAAAAGCAAGTTTACTGGTCCCTATATAGTTGCTAATAAACTATCTCCCCTCAACTATATAGTCCATACTCCTGATCGCAGAAAAAATTCACAACTTGTTCACATTAATCTCATGAAACTTTACCATTCCAGGCAGTCAGAGGAAGACATCCCAGAGGCTATAAGCCTACCTGTATTGCATACGGCTTTGTCAGGGCCGCAGCCGGAGACAGATGACATGGACCTATTGGAAAATTTAGACTTCCCTCTACCTAAAGAAAACCCTGCTAACAGTCACATACTCAACAACTTGGATGAGTATTTTTCTGTTCTGAATTCATCTCAAGCAAAAGATCTCACTAAGTTATTATCAACATTTCCGAAAGCCACGTCAGACCTCCCAGGGTTTTGCAATATACTTAAACATGATATTCAGCTAATCTCAGATGATGTACAACCCATTAGGCAATCAGCATATCGGCTAAATCCACAAAAAAGAGATATTATGAAAAAGGAGGTAGATTTTTTGGTAAAACATAACTTAGCTGAGCCTAGTACCTCCCCCTGGGCTTCACCTTGCCTTCTCATTCCAAAACCCGATAGCAGTTTTCGTTTCTGTTCCGATTATCGTAAAGTGAACCAGGTCACTGTCTCAGACTCCTACCCTTTACCTTTGATTGAAGATATAATAGACAGCATAGGCTGTGCCAAATTTATTACTACGGTGGACTTGTTGAAAGGATATTATCTCGATCAGGGGACTTTGTTATACTCGATCAGGGGACTTTGTTATACCTGATGAGTAGGATTTGTTATACTCGATCAGGGGGCTTTGTTGTATTCGATTAGGGGACTTTGTTATACTCGATGAGGGGCATTTGTTATACTCGATCAAGGGCCTTTGCTATACTCGATCACGGGATTTTGTTATACTAGATCAGGGGACTTTGTTATACTCGATCAGACGGCTTTGTTATACTCGACCAGGGGCCTTTGTTATGCTCGATCAGAGGACTTTGTTTTACTCGACCAGGGGACTTTGTTATACATGATGAGGGGGCTTTGTTATATTCTATTAGGGGACATTACTGTACTCGACCAGGGAACTTTATTATACACGATCAGGGGACATGTTATACTCGATCAGGGTATGTGTTATACTCGATCAGGGGATGTGTTATACTCAACCGGTGGCCTTTGTTATACTCGATCATGGGCCTTTGTTATACTGGATCAGGGGACTTTGTTAAACTCGATCAAGGGCCTTTGTTATACTCGATCAGGGGCCTTTGTTATACTATATAAGGGGCTTTTGTTATACTCGAACCAGGGGAATTTGTTATACTCGATCATGAGACTTTGTTATACTCGATCAGGGCCTTTATTATACTCGATGAGGGGGCTTTATTATACTCGACCAGGGTCCTTTGTTATGCTCGACCAGTGGCCTTTGTTGTACTCGATC
>NW_024712237.1:0-14531 GCF_018991925.1 Homarus americanus | reverse complement strand
CTTGTAGGAGGTGTTTCTTGTTTTTGATGCCCTGAGCATTCCATGTTAGGATGTTCAGGGTGCTGACGTTTTCCACCACTGTTTCATCGGGGACTTCTGGTGGTCCTCGATGGAGATGTCCAAGTTCGATTCCAACTGAATCAGGTCCATGTCTTCGTGTTCTGTGGTTTTTGCCTTCTGGGCCGTGGTTCGGTTCAGGGGAGTTGAAACGTCCAGTTTCTTTCTGGGAGCTGTCGGTATCTTGGGAGCTGTCGGTATCTTGGGTTCTCTGGTGGCCTGCTTCGGTGTAGAGTGTACCTCGGCTGTTACTCGTGTGCGGACCGGCGTGGCTTCCTCCACTGAGGTGGCTGGAGCTGTGGCGACTTGCCCGAGGACGCTCCCCATGAGTATTTGGAGCTGTGTGGGTTGGATCTTGTGGCCCAGTAGTCCGGCTAGGCCCTCCGCGAAGGTCGTCAGTACATTGGCTAGGTCTGATATGTGTATCATTCCTTCTGGTGCCTTGGTGTGTGCTTCTTTTGTCTTTCTCGTGGTTGTCGTTCTCTGCTGCTTGGGTGGCTGAGGTGTGGCTGTAGTGAGGCCAGGAAACTGGGCTGCACTTTGGGTGTTGACTGGCTGAGGAGGTTGTCTTTGTTGTTTGGGCCTTTGGGTTCCCCACACAAAGGTACTTGGTGGGGCTGGTGTGTAGGCGGTGGGGGCCGGTCTTGCTGCTGGTCGGTTTGCCTGGACCCTCTTTGTTCTCTCGGAGCATCCAGGATTCCAGGCGTGGTGTTTGCCCCCGCAGTTGGCACACTTGGGGGCAATTTTTTCCCCATTTTTCAGTTTGGTGAGGCAGGACTGTGTGCCGTGCTTCTGTGCGCAGACTGCGCAGATATCCCTGTACGTGCACCTTGTCTGATGGTGCCCGTATTTCTGGCATCTGAAGCATCGCAGGGGCTCTGGGACGAAGGGCCTCACTTCGTAGATCCCCCAGGTTTTGAGGTCTATGGTGCTGGGGGGTGAGCCGTAGTGCGTTATGAGGACTTGTTTCGTGGTGGCCGTCTTGTTGGACAGGGGAGAGCATCTCTCGGCTTTTAGGATCTTCGGGTGGTTCTCCAGGGGTTCGAGAGGTAGTTCCTTTGGGTACCGGAGGACTACCGACTTCATCAGTTTCTGGGCGGGGTCTAGCTTGGTTGAAGTAATGGTGGTGGTGTTTTGTAGGTAAGTGTCGAGGGTGGTGGCGGAGTTCTTGTCTTGGGGGTGAACGATCATCTCCCCCTTTAGGTTGGGCCGCACTGAGAACTTGGCCAGTGGGTTTTGCTTTTCCATCTCTGTGACGGCGGCATATGTTGTTTTTGCGTCCGTTTTCGTGATCCGGAATTTTGGCAGTGTCGTTGGAGGTGAGCTGGTGGTGGTGATGGGTGCCTTGGGGGCTGCTTGACGGCAATCGTTTCCCGAAAAGGCACGTCGGCGTTTCTTATTTTCTACCTTCGTCCAGTTGTCCTCAGTAGCGGTAGCAGTGGTGGTGGTGGTGGTGGAGGTGGTGGTGGTGGTGGAGTTGTTGGAGGTGGTGGCAGAGTTCCTACTTTTCAGGGCTTCGTTGAAGGCGCGTAACTGGTCTGCTTTCTCTGTGCGAAGCCTGTCGTGGTTCGGGTCGTCAGGTTGGCGGTTCAGGCGGGGATCGCGGTTAGGAGGGCGTACGCGCTCCATAACCGGGTTGTTGTTGTTGTTGTTGTTGTTGTTTTTTTTTTTTTTTTTTTTTTTTTTTTTTTTTTTTTTTTTTTTTTTTTTTTTTTTTTTTTTTTTTTTTTTTTTTTTTTTTATTTAGATCCTACCTATTCCGGTTGAGTAAACAGCAAAGGAATTACAGCACTCCCCACTAGCTGGTGGTCGTAGAGTGGTTCCTGAGCTTCTCTCACGGAGCCCCGATTGGGGAAGCCTACTTCCTAGTGTATGTGACTGCTCACTTATAGACGTGAGCTAAGTGTGCCTATTTGGGAAGGATAAGGATTGCGACCCTCTTTCCAGGTGGACCCGCACGATCACGGTTTTCCTGGAAAGACTCGGCTGGGGAGGGTTTTGCTCCGACCCCCTTTCGTGTTCACAATCTCCTGGGAGGGAGGTGAACAGTTACAGGGGGGACCGCAGGACGAATACACTTTGGAGGGTGCAGGTCCCTAGGCCAGAGCGAAAAAGGAAAAATGGTAGTAGAAGGAAAAGAGCTCAAACCACGCCGGGAATATCGCGCTATAACTGCTCTCCAGCTGGAGTGTGGGTCACTCACACCACCAGTGGGGAAGGCAAGCTAATGCTCGATAAACCGAGAACGCTCGTGAGTTGTTGTGGACGATGACAGTCGTGGGTGGTCCGGTCCGGGAAGATGGCCAACAATGGTACAAGGGAGAGGGCGGTCTTCAGAGTTCCGGGTCCAGCAGGAGGTCTTGTTGAGAGGTCTTCTTCGTTCAGGAGCGATGCGATGAGTGGCGGCCCGGTTGTTGTTGTTGTATAGATTGTCGGACCGTAGTCCGACACGGGCCTTTGCCTATAGGCGGCCCGTTTGGTGGTTCCGGCTGGAGCTCCAGGAGCAGTCAGACCGGATTGGGATTGGAGGTGGTCCCACCTGCAGATTGGAGGGATACTGCAGGTTGCAAGTGTGAGCGGACCCCCGATCAGTGGACGCTTACCACCGGCCCCCACTCTTGGACGTGGTCAGCCTCGGAGTGGCGCGCACCCCGAACTGGGGTCCGCACTTGCTGGGAGGATGCTTTCTAAGCTATCTGGGTGGTGGGTATCGTGTGATGACCCGGAGTAGGTGGTGAATGTGGTCTGTATGGGCCTTTCGGGTTAGAGTGGCCGCTGGTGTTGTGTGTGTTTCTTGGGAGATTTGAGTTCTGTCTCGGAGGCTTTGTGTGACCTCGCAATCGAGGAGATAGTGTTCGAGTGGGTTGGCTGCTGGATCCTGACAGTAGGTGCATTCCGTGACGTCATTTCCGATCATCTGCCAGGAGCACTTGTACCCTAGTCGTAGTCGGTGAAGGCTGACTTGGGTTTGTCTTGGAGTTTTCTTGTCTGCGAAAGGTGGTTCCCCTTTTGTGGCCGCCAGGTACCATTTGGCTGATTGGGAACCAGCGTTGAGTGCATGAAGGAAGCTCTTTTTGATGTGGAGCTTGGTAGTCTTTCTGAGGTGATTTTTTATCTGTTGCACACTTGCTGGAACTTGGATGTGTACGGTACTGGAGCGTGTAGCTGCCTTGGCTGCTTCGTCTGCCACGTCGTTTCCTCCGATCCCTACATGACTGGGAATCCAGTGTAAGACGACTGGTCGGTTTTGGCTTTGGAATTCCTGTAGCTGTGCGAGGATCGAGGTGATGATGTGGACGTTGTCTCTTGGTTGACTGTGTTGCAGCGCCTGCATGGCCGATTTCGAGTCCGTGTGAATTATGACGGACTTGTTGTGTTGTGTTGCAGCGTGTTGTAGGGCCTTTGAGATTGCTACCAGTTCTGTTTGTAGGGTGGAGCAGTCGTTGGAAAGTCTCCATTGGAGGGTCTGACCTTGGGTGTAGAAGGCCGCTCCGGATCTATGATGTTTTGGGTCCACCGAGCCGTCTGTGAAGTATGATGCTGCATCAGCCGGTGTCTCGGTGGCTATGGCTTGGAGAGTTATTTTTTTGAGGTCCTCCTTCTGGAGGTTGGCTTTACTATCGCCGAGGTCGGTAAATTTGAGTGTGGCTGGTGGAGGGCTCCATGGTGGAGGAACAGCGTAACCATTGTCTCGTGTGTCTTGGTTGTTCTTGACGAGTGTTTCTGCTTGCAGGTGTCGGATGACCTCGCTTGCCTCGTGCGACCAGGTGGCCCCTCGCACTCTGTGGTCGAGGTGGAGTGAGGCACTGATTCGAATCTTGGCAGCTGTGGGCTTGTCTGCTCTGCAGATTTTGGCGAGGAGACCGGCTGTCACCTGCTTGACTCGTACTGCCAGGGGTGGTAGCTCGGTTTCCATTTGCAGATTGCAGATTCTGGTCCACATGGGTGCTCCGAGCATGGTCCTGAGAGCATTGTTTTGAATGACTTCTAGCTTAGCTATTTGGTCTTCTCTCAGTCCAATGAGTGCTGGAGCACTGTAATCTACCAGCGATCTGATGGCGGCTGTGTAGTAGGCTTTGAGCACATGAAGGTTTGCTCCTGCGGATTTGCTGGTGAGCGACCTCATTATATTGTGTCTGCTCTTCGTCCTGTGCCTGAGATACTCGAGTTGCGGCTTGAAGGTGAGTTTCTGGTCAAACCAGATTCCAAGACACTGGTGGGCGTTGGTCCAGACTACCGGCGTGTTTTGTATGGAGAGCATCTTGTCTGGTGTGTCTGTGCAGATGGCCATCGCTTTCGACTTGGCTGGATTTATCTTGAGTCCAAGTCTGTTGCACTCCTCTTCTATAAGTTGGAGTGCGTGTTGCGTGTTGGCTAGTCTGTTCGATCCTCTTACTATAAGCTGTAAGTCGTCTGCATAGCATAGGAGCTTGGCTGTTTGTCTGAAGGGAAGTTTGACTAGATTTTCCATCAGGACGTTGAACAGCATTGGACTGAGGATGCCTCCTTGTGGGGTTCCGTTTTCATGGACCCTGTAGCTTGAGGTTGCTCCCTGAAAGCGTACTCGTGCTTCTCTCTGTGTGAGGTAGTTCTGGATCCACCCCAGCAACCTTCCTTTGACGCCTTTTTTAGCGAGCGTAGTTGTAATGGCCAAAGGATTTGCTAGTTCGAAGGCTTTCTCCAGGTCGAGGAAGACCACCAGAGCTGGTTTGTTGTCCACTGTGCTGAGTATCTCGGCGATGTTGTTGCCTGTGCCGGTGTTCTCGGTGTAAGCAAAGATGTGAGGGTGTGGGCTGCCTACTTTCCACTTGAGTCGGTTGAGAGCCATTCTTTCTCCGGTCTTCGCTATGCAGCTGAGAAGGGAGATGGGCCCGGCAGGCGGGCGGGCTTATATACAGACATTCTCCACCTCAGTGGCCACCTCATTGGCCACGAGTGCCGCATGCGTCATCCGCAAGCTACGCCCCACCTCCAAGAGGGAGGGACGGCCTTGGATGAACGATACTACCGCTGCGTCCACAGCACGCCACCTACTCCCACCAAACCGTGGGCGAAGCCACACCAGGACCACCTGTAGTAGCAACCACAACAACATGACTGGACGAGGCAAAGGAGGCAAGGGACTTGGAAAGGGTGGCGCCAAGCGTCATCGTAAGGTGCTTCGTGACAACATCCAGGGTATCACCAAGCCCGCCATTCGTCGTCTAGCTCGGCGTGGAGGTGTTAAACGTATATCCGGCCTCATCTACGAGGAGACCCGCGGCGTCCTCAAGGTGTTTCTGGAGAACGTCATCCGTGACGCCGTCACCTACACCGAGCACGCAAAAAGGAAGACCGTCACCGCCATGGATGTGGTGTATGCCCTGAAACGGCAGGGCCGCACCCTTTATGGTTTTGGTGGTTAATCAACCTGATGGACGGGCGCACACCACCACCACCACCACGACAAACAAATATACGGACCTAATTTTAGGTCCACATTTAAATCGCTAAAGAGTTGGTTAGACACTGAGTAAATCGTTGAAAATATATCCAATAACATGATCCTCTCTAATTCTGGACTTGTGGTATGAGTATAGGTTGTGTGTGAACGTGTTGGAACCACTTCCTAATAATTGTCAGTCAGTCAGTCAACATCCACCTAACCTCCAGGTACCTCACCTAACTTCCTGTAGCGTCACCGAACCTCACGAAATGTAACCCAATGTAGTTTATAATCTATCCTAACATGACATAACATAACCACGCACTATATTACTTCGGTAAGAGTAATGAGTTTTAATACGCAAAGTTGCAGTTAGCATTCATTCATACATACATACATACATACATACATAACATGCTAGTGGCAGGGGGGATTGAAGTGAATTTTAGGAGGATAGAATAGGTGCAGTGGCTAAACAGCGCTTGCGTGAGGGACTTTAAGCAGCAACTCGCCTGGATGCGGCAGGATAGAGTCAGGTCAAGCGTCCGGTGCATGTTGGGTTCCGCCATGGTTTCTCAGTGTTTGGTCGGCTTGATTGTGTGTGTGTTGTTTTCTTGTTTGGAGGAAATGTCTTGGTATTCTTCTTCTTAGCTTGAAGTTGATTTTCTTCTAACTCTTCTCCTCTTGTTGTTCGTCTTCCCCGTGTCTGCTATCATTCTGTAAAGACTCTATATATGTATGTAGGTATGAGTGAGTAACAGTTGCCGGTTACAGTGATACTTCATATTCGCTGGTGTTGTACTGTATGGCTTCGGTATTTCTTAATATACAAACGGCACCGTTAGGGGATTGAGGTATTTAAAAACCAGCCTACATTACTTATATATAGAAATAGATAATGTGGCTTGGACAATAATGACGACTACTCTCTCCTACCTAACCCAAACAAGGGCTTTTCGAAAGTATACATTGGACACAATTGACTTAGTACATACATTGGTGGTTTAACAAAAGCCCTCATTAGAGAAAGGTGAAGGAGCACACAGTGAACATACAGATTAATGTTTGCACGCATAGATCATGTAAGGTGAGGTGTTGAACACCAGACACGTAGTGTAGTAACTCCCTCACAGATGGCGTTATGAGGGGCCTGAGGATGTAGCAGTTACCTCACAGATGGTGTTATGAGGAACTTCACATGATGATGCTGTAGCAAAACATTCACTACGTGGTGTCGTAGCATCTTGGGGACACCACGTGGTCCACATGACTCACTCATTCAAGTGGGTGAGGTGTGGTCCCAGGCCTCTCTATCGTGGAGTCTCAGGGGAAGTATAACCGGGTACCTGGGACCTCACTGTGTGAAGGTGGTTAGCTAGCTTGGGTAAGACTCAACTGCCGAGTTGTTTTTCACTGAGTTAAGCACTGTTCACCACTATTCATCACTGGTTCCATTCCTTTGCCAAATGAGATAGTACCTTATGGCAAGAACTTGTTGATAGTCCGGTGGGGAGGAGGGTTCAGGGGAGTGAGTTGGTATGGGCCAACATATAAATAATAATAATAATAATAATTAACGGTTTATTGAAAGTGCTTGGCAGCCAGAAGGCTGAAAATATACAGTTACATATTTGGGGAATGGGTTACGAATTACAAATAATATACAAGTAACATGAGTGACACAAATAAGACATATAATAACTAGCTGGGGAAAAGCTCAAACTACAGTTCATTTCAACATAGTGACAGTGCAAGGAGTAGTGTTTACTGGGAGTGAGTACACTGATTTATTACAAGTTATCGATAATTTTTACAATGGTTGGGACTGGGCTGTTCTTATAGAGATCAGTTCGTGCACGTATGGGCTGGATGCGGTTGTGGTGTCGAAGAGCAATTCTCGGACTAGGGATCTCAGGTGGTAGTAGGAGCCGGTGTCGGGGATGGTGTAGAAGCTTCTTACCAAATTTGCAGATGAGGTCGTGGTGATGGTCAGTGAGAGTCTAAAGGGTCGGTCAGTGTGTTGAGCGCTTCTTGATATGTGGAGTAGGAAGGGTAGAGAATAATCTTGCATGGCCTCTTTTGCACTTTTTCTAGGTGTTTACGTTGTGTGGCATTTAGGGAGGAAGACCAGGTGAGCTTGGGAAGTATGAATGTTGTATAAACACTGAGGAGCTCGTGTGCAGGAACACCGAGGGACTTGAGTCGGCGTAGGAGGTGGAGACGGAAAATGGAGGATTTGATAACTTCACTGACGTGTGGTTTCTAATTTAGTTTGTTGTCTATGGTGACGCCGAGGAGCTTCGTGGAATCTAAAACCTGGAGTGTGTTCGGACCTAGAGTAATGGAAGGAGGTGGGACAATGTCGGAGGAGAGGTTGATGTGCATAACCATGGTTGTTGGTGGCCCAGTTTTGGAGACTGTTCAATAAATCCTGAAGGGCGGTATAGTTTGGAGCAGAATTGTTGACGCTGATCCCAATGGTGGAGTCGTCGACATATTTCCAGCGAGCAGGGGTTTCTCTTAGGGCATCATTGATGAGCATAAGGAAGCAGAGTGGTCCCATCTTGGTGCCTTGGGGGACGCCACAGGTGAGTGACTGAAAGGTGGAGACAGCCAGCCCCTCGGAAGCGTACAGCTTGGCGTCGGTCACTGAGGAAGTCTGTAAGCCATGGTATAATAAGACTTCTCCGAAGCCCGAGGTCAATAGCTTTGTTGATGATTATATTGTGGTCGACTAGGTCGAACGCTTTAGTGAAATCAATGAAGGCGACAGCTACAGACGTTTTTCGTTTCTCGAGATGGCGGTATATGTAATCGAGAAAGCTGACAAGACAGTCAGTCAGTGGTGGAGGAAGTTTTCAGGTTGCCAAATTGCTGAGGGTCTACTACGACTCCTGCAATATCAGCAAAAGCCCAGCCAGTCGAACACAAAACTTTCACAGATTAGGCTGGGTATTGGGGTGATTGCAATAGGTCGTAGCTGATTTAAGGATTGTGGGTTGGTTGACTTGGGCACTGGTGATACATAAGAGGTCTTCCAGTCAGCTGGGCATCTGGCTTGACTGAGAGAAGCATTGATGATGGAGCATAGGGGTTTAGCAAGCTCCGGGGAGAACTCCTTGAAGCGTTTCATTGGTAAGTCAATGGGGGTGGTAGAGCGTTTTAATTTTAGTTTGTCCAGGCGTTTTGCTATTTCAAATACTTCTACTAAGTCAGTGGGAAGGGGGGGGGGCTGGTAGGTAAGCAGGGAGAGTGGTTGTGTCAAGCCGGGGGAGCGTCTGGCATATAGTAGCGAAGTGTGTGTGTGTGTGTGTGTGTGTGTGTGTGTGTGTGTATACTACTGTACTTTTTAGATCCTCCTACGCAACCTAACCTATTATAGTTAAGTATAGTAGGCTATACACTATTTTGTTTGTATGTGTTATAAAATGAAATTGCATGTTATTATTTTTAATATTATTATTATTAATATTATTATTATTATTAGTAGTAGTAGTAGTATTATTATTATTATTATTGTTATTATTATTACATGCTAATATAATACTAAGTTGCCCGCCAGATTTCCTCAGAGATGGGAGGAGCACATTGGCGGCGGTGTTGTTTATACTCCGCCCGATTACTGATTCCTATTCACCGAGCCAGAGCTGGCGGGCGGCGTGTTATGTGCCACGTTTTGTTTCCCATTGGGCGTACCGCTCAGCTGGGGAGTAGGAGATTTCATAAAAAGAAAGTTTGAGTGGAGAGCACACCTTTTCCTTCACATACAGTTATCTTAGACCATCTACTAGTATAATAGTTTGCACAAAAATACTCTACACTCTTTCTAGGTTATTGTTATGTTTTTTTTTTTTTTTTTGATTTCTCATCAGATTGTGCATTCAACTAATATACACTATTAGTGTGTTTATTATTATGTTTTATAGTATTATTTCGTATAATATTGGGTAACACAATTAGAGTCACTAGTATAGTATATTTTCGGGGTTTATAGCAGTTTGTGGTCTAATAGTATCATGCTTTATGAGTGGTGTTCTATGTAGTGATGGATGATTAGGCAATAAAATATGCTTTGGGTGTTTATAGCAGTTTGTGGTCTACTAGTATCATGCTTTATGGGTGGTGTTCTATGTAGTGATGATTAGGCCATAAAATATGCTTTTGGTTTATTGCTAACAAAATATACTTTGCTCTACCGCTGGAGTGCAAAACATGGTGAAACTTACATACACCGTTAATAAAGTATTGGTGGAAGAAGAAGAAGAAGTAAGAGGAAGAATTGTGGAGGGAATGAACAGTGAGACAATGTAAAGCCTCCAGGATGGCGGCAGCGTTTCTGTTATTAATATATAATAAGACAATAGGAAAATATGTTGTTGTCTCTACCTGTATTATTACCTTTGCGATAGCATGGTTCAATTTTTGGAGGACAGAGGAAGGAGCAGGAGGTTAGGAAGGGAGAGATAGTGTCTGTGATCCTCGGGTCACCACTCCTCGGATTGTGTCAGTTCAAGTTTAGAAGCTCCAACAACTTTCCCTGAATACAAATTGGCAACGTTTCGATTTACAACAGGTACCTACTTACTGCTACAGTAGGTAGGTGAACAGGGACCAAGGGGGCTAGGAAGAGTGTCCAAACAACTTGCCTGTGTGATGTAGTCGTGGCCAGAATTAGGTTAGGATACAGACACATCTGGCTAGTTAGTAACGCTGTACCCATACCGGAACACTCAGCATGTAAACTTGGTGATACACCTTTAAAGCACTATATTATTGAATGGGACACTGTCAAAGACTTCAGGCCACCTCACTTATTGTATCTTGAACTATGTCATTACTTCATTGAGGACATTACATTCTTGCTCTTTATCCCTTGCCGCGTCCTGACATGTTGCTGCTGCTGCTTTTCGTGATAGGAGTTAAATTTCCGCCCGCCACCTTGGTCTTTTATACCAAGCTCAGGATCAGGCCAGGTGGCCGTCTCGCGGACCCAACCAATGTAAGAGAGCCGTAGCTGCAGCCAGTCTGATCCTGAGCGGCCCGCTCGGTATATAAGGAAAAGTTAGTCGGGCCAGTTTTCAATCTTTTTCAATGAGTCTGCTCCTGAGCGTCCCGCTGAACGGACGTCTTTCTAGACCGCTCACTGCAAAGCCAGCCAGCCTATCTCTTACTTTCGACAAACTGCACTATAACTTCAACATCAACCTCATTACCATCACTTCACACAACCGGGAAGCTCGTTCCAGACAACGCCCTTTCTGTGCCTCCCTACTGATCAGGGGTGACTCCTGATCAGAGGCGGCCCTGACTGGGAGATCTGTAACGGTTTTCCGTAGCGGACTCGGGCCGCGATCCCACTGGTGCACTTGCACCCTTGGCTATTTCTCCTTGATCTTCCTTCTTTTTCGCTCTGGCCTGGGGACCTGCACCCTAGAGGTGTATTCGTCCTTGGGTCCCCCCTGTAACTGTTCACCTCCACGGTAGGAGATTGTGAACACGAAAGGGGGTAGGAGCAGAACCCCCCCCCCCTCCGCCGAGCCTTCCTGGGAAACCGTGATCGTGCGTGTTCCACCTAGGAAGGGGGTCGCAATCCTTAATCCTCCACCCTTCCCCTAATAGGTACACTTTAAGCTCACGTCTATAAGTGAGCACATCACCAACAATAGGGATATAGGCTCCCCTAACGGGGCTTCTGGGTGAGTGACACAGGAACCACTCCACGACCACTCGACCAGCAAGTGGCGGTGGGGAGTGCTGTAATTCCTGTGTTTAGGTTGCTCGCCTGGAATAGGTAGGGTGCCGGTAAAAAACCACAACAAGACTGATGCCACGGAAAACGAATTAAGCAATGACTAGGACAACTGGAAACAGGATACGGGTACGCTCCCTCTTGGGGGGCGTATCCGAAAAACGCAAGGAGGAACTGGGCATACTACTGTGTGCCCAGCTAAACATCAAATTCGCCGCGCTAATCGAAACAAAGGACTCCTACATAGTCCTTTGCCTCGAAGAAAAAGATGTAGATAACATGCTGTCTGTTGAATCAACAAAGAAATTAGAAGAACAAGGGTTCGAAATTGTAATACCACCACAACTACGAGCCAAAAAATCCATAGTAATTAAAAGGGTTGATAAGGACATACTGGTACAATCACCAAGGAATATTGCCAATAATATAGAAGAAAAGAACACATGGGCCAGAGTTGAAGAGGTTGTGCTAATGCCTGGTGCCCCTACCATGATGAAGGTCAGGTTTGCAGAGATCTCCATGGCACAAAAAGCCCTAGAGAATGGACTCTGTATTTCCCACTACCATCTCACAAAGTATCAAATTGAGCAGGAGGAATTTTTTACAATAACACCGTGCTGGAACTGTTATAAATATAATCATCTAGCCATAAATTGTCCACTAAAGGACAAGAAGATCTGCTCCGAATGTGCATCAGAGGGCCATACTTTCAGAGAATGCTGCAACAAAGATAACCCCAAATGCCTGAACTGTGATGGGGAACACCGAACACTAGCAGCGCGTTGTCCCATAAGGAAAGACATAATCAAAAACCTGAGAGAAAAAGAAAGGACAAATAAGAAGATTGAAACAGACCCCAACAAAACATACGCAGCAATCGCAAAGCTACAAGACACCACTACCAAAGTCCTAAATAAAACTAAAGAAAATCCCATCATGCAACCGACATACCTCAATCTAAGTGAAGGATTACCTTTCACAATCCTAGCAAGTATCATCCATGCACACCTTAACAACATTGCAGAACCAGGAAGCTTCGGAAAAACGATCAGAGAAATGTTTGCTGCAAACAATCTACCGGAGGTGAATTTTCCGGACGACGCCCCCTCAACAGAGATATTTAAAATTGTCACAGAGAGTAGCCTGGGAGTAACAAAAGCACAGAAGCACATAACTAAACTAGACACAGAAGAAACCATCATGGAAACAGACCCTATCACCCAAGCAGTCACACCACACCACACCACATCACGCCGCAAATCATCAGGTTCCACAACTCAGCAAGCAGAGAAATTAAAACCTGCAAAAGCTGACCCAACCAAACCGAAAACTAGTAAAGAATCCCTACCTGGCCTTCGTGCCCCCCCACCCTCATCAAGTGATGTGCAACCAGAAGAATTAGGCAACGAAATCGGCATCCGATTCTACTCAGTTAACACACCACCTACAATAACAAATGACAGACTTCTCCAGGAAATAGAGGAAGGCACAGTAAAAGTTACCTACGAAGATGATAGGGTAGAAGAATCCTACATAGAACAACTGATAAATGCAGGACTTATTAACACCAAATACAATAGAATTGAAAGAGTAGATGCAATTAAATTTAAGAAAATCAGAACGGGATTGAAGGAGGAAAGGAGTGGACACTCGCCAGGAGATATACGAGCCAGCAGACACCCTACACCAAGTTCTCGGGACCCACGACTACTCAGAACAAAACATTAAAGATAATCCAACACAACGTCCTAGCCTGGAATTCGGCAAGGAAATCAGAACTCACCAACATATACAGCACATTAGACCCTGACATCATTCTCATCAACGCACATGGTAGGAAAAATAGTGAAAAAATCAAGATCTTTAACTACCATGTACATCAAATGAACATACACAACGAACCACATGATGGCATAGCAATTGCCATAAAACGCAACATACAATATAAAATCATTGACAATTTTCAAAGTAACTTTCTGGCAGCCGAAGTAAATACAACAAGAGGGCCAATAACCATCGGAACTTCATATTTAACATTCAGAAGACCAATATTTCCTACAGGGGACATCTTAAAACTAATGAGGCAAAACAATCCAGCATACTTCATAGGAGACCTCAATGCAAAACACACAACCTTAGGAAACAATGTCAGAAACCCAGGAGGAAAAATCCTCCATGCTCTCATCGATCACGGGACAATAACACACCTCGGGCCCGACTTCGCAACTTACATATCAGCCGGCAACACTGGAAAACCAGACATTGTTTTAACCAATAGACATCACCATCTAAACGTACATCTAAAAGCGGGACCAACAACAACCAGTGATCATCTACCCATAATTGCAACTTTATCCACATCCCCGATACAAATCCCATCAATCCCAAGATTTTCACTCAATAAAGCAAATTGGGAAAATTTTAAATCGGAACTTAGCAATAACGAACCAACACTCCTACACAACAAAGACACAACAGAGATTGATAATTCACTGGATACATGGTACAAAGAAGTAACAACAGCAATGGAAAACAACATTCCAAAAACAACATACCGTACATTACCACATGCACAATTAACACATGAAGAGAAAATGATCCAAACTAGATTCACCAATCTATATGAATACACCAAAACACACGGGTGGAGCAATGACACCACAATATTATACAGGAATCTAAAAGAAGAACTGAAAGACATAAGCAAGAACAAACACAATGAAACATGGAACAAGCTGATCCAGGATACACAAGCAGACTACAAAAATCCAAAAGCATTCTGGAAGAAAATAAAAAACCTAATGGGAACAAACTCGGAAGAAACTAGCTACATAAAGGACAAAAACGGTAGAAAGGTAACAGAACCACACGATAAAGAACCAATATTTAGAGAATTCTGGAAGAACATATTCAGAATAAATGACGAAGACAATAGAAGCTTCTGCCAAGAAACAGAACAGGCAACTAAAACATATTTGAGCCAGAACACAGAGAAATGGAAACCTACCAATAAAATCAACCTCGACTTATTAGACATAAACAACCCAATAATTGCCCCATTAACTAAAAATGATATTGCAAAAACAATTGCAAGTTTCAAGAATAAAGCACCTGGCATAAGCCAAATTAATAAAATCGTACTTCAAAACATTCCTCAGTCTATGATCGAACAGCTCAAAAATATATACAATGCCTCACTTGCAACTGGCTTTTTCCCTACCAAATTTAAATTAGCCAAAATCAGACTCATTCCGAAAGCAGGAAAGAACCATACTCAAACAGAAAACTACAGACCTATAT
>NW_024712236.1:0-7420 GCF_018991925.1 Homarus americanus | reverse complement strand
TAGAGAGGTTTGTCGGTTAGCTGATTGGAGTGTGGGTACTGAGGTAGGGGGGGTGGTGGGGTGGTGGGTGGTGAGGTAGTGAGGGTGGTGTGGGTGTAGAGGTGAAAGGGGGGTGGGTGGGACAGAGGTAATGTGGGTGGCGAGGTAGTGGAGGGTGGGTGTGGGTGGTGGAGGTAGTGGGTGGCGAGGTAGTGGAGGGGTGGCGAGGTGGTGTGGGTATGAGGTAGTGTGGGTGGCGAGGCTGGTGTGGGTGGCGAGGTAGTGGGTGGGGAGGTGGTGTGGTGGCGAGGCTGTGAGGTGGTGTGGGTATGAGTAGCGGGGGGTGGTGGAGGTAGTGTGGGTCGAGGTAATGTGGGTGGTGAGGTAGTGAGGGGTGGTGGGTGGTGAGGTAGTGGGTCGAGGTACGTGGGTGGCGAGGTAGTGAGGGTGGTGTGGGTGGTGGAGGTAGTGTGGGTGGCGAGGTGGTGTGGTGGCGAGGTAGTGTGGTGTATGAGGTAGTGGGTGGCGAGGTGGTGTGGGTGGCAGAGGTGAAAGAGGGTGTAGAGGCAGTGGGTGGTGAGGTGGGTGTGGTGGTGGGAGGTGTGGGTGGTGAGGTAGTGTGGGAAGGCGAGGTGGTGTGGGTGGTGATGTAGTGGGGTGTGGTGTGGGTGGCGAGGTGGGTGTGGTGGGTGGGTGGTGAGGGTGGTGTGGGTGGTGAGGAGTGTGTGGGTATGAGGTGGTGTGGGTGGTGGAGAGTGGTGGGGGTGGTGTGGGTGTGAGATAGGTGGGGTATGAGGTGTGATGGTGGTGGAGGTAGTGTGGGTGGTGAGGTAGTGTGGTGAGGTGGGTGGGTGGTGGAGGTAGTGGGTGTATGAGGTAGTGGGTGGTGAGGTGGGTGGCGAGATAGTGAGGGTGGTGGGGGTAGTGTGGGTGGGTGAGGTAGTGTGGGTGGTGGGTGGTGGTGGGTGAGGTGTGGGTGGCGAGGTGGTGGGTGGTGATGTGGTGGTGAGGGTGGTGGGTGGCGAGGAAGTGAGGGTGGGTGTGGTGTGGTAGGAGGTAGTGTGGGTGGCGAGGTGTGGGCGAGTGGTGGGGGGCGAGAGTGTGGGTGGTGTGGGTAGGTGAGGGTGGTGTGGTGGCGAGGTAGTGGGGTGGTGGCGTAGTGGGTGGCGAGGGTGGTGGGTGGTGTGGGTGGTGTAGAGGTAGTGAGTGAGGGGGGTGAGGGTGGTGTGGGTGGTGAGGTGGTGTGGGTAAGTGTGGAGGGGTGGGGTATTGAGGGGTGGTGGTGGTGAGGTAGTGTGGGTGGAGAGTGGGTGGTGGGTGAGGTAGTGGGGAGGTGGGTAGTGAGGGTAGTGGGGTGGAGGAGGGTAGGGTGTGTGGTGGTGAGGTAGTGGGGTGGTGGGTGGTGAGGTAGTGGTATGGGTGGTGGGGGTAGTGAGGGTGGTGTGGGTGGTGAGGGTGGTGTTGGTGGTGTGGGTGGTGAGGTAGTGTGGGGTGGTGAGGGTGGTGTGGGGTGGCGAGGTAGTGAGGGTGGGTGGGTGAGGTAGTGAGGGTGGTGTGGGGTGACGAGGTAGTGGGTGGTGTGGGTGGCGAGGTATGGAGGGGTGGTGTGGGTGGCGGGTGGTGTGGGTGGCGAGGTGGTGGGGGTAGTGGGGGTGGTGAGTGGGTGACGAGGTAGTGGGGGTGGTGTGGGTGGTGAGGGGTGGGGTGGGGTGGCGAGGTGTAGTGAGGGTAGTGAGGGTGGTGGGGTGGTGAGGTAGTGGTGGGGTGTGGGTAGTGAGGTAGTGAGGGTGGGTGGTGAGGTAGTGAGGGTGTGGTGAGTGAGGGTGGTGGGTGGCGAGGGTGGTGTGGGTGGTGGGTAAAGTGAGGGAGATTGTGGGTGGTGAGGTAGTGAGGGGTGGTGGCGTGGCGAGTGGGTGGTGTGGGTGTGAGGTAGTGAGGGAGTGTGGGTGTGGTGAGGTAGTGGGTGGTGAGGTAGTGAGGGGGTGGTGTGGGTGCTTGGTGTGGGTGGCGTGGGTAGTGTGGGGGGGGTGTGTGGGTGGTGATGAGGTAGGTGGGTAGGTGAGGTAGTGAGGTGTGTGGGTGGCGAGGGTGGTGTGGGTGGTGAGGTAGTGAGGGTGGTGGGGGGTGAGGTGGTGTGGGTGGTGGGAGTGTGAGGTGGTGTGGGTGGTGAGGTAGTGTGGGTGGTGAGGCAGTGAGAGGTGGTGAGGGTGGTGAGGAGTGGCGAGGTGTGTGGGTGGCGAGGTAGTGTGGGGTGGCGAGGTAGTGGGTGGTGGTGTGGTGTGGTGGCGAGGTGGGGTGAGGTAGTGTGAGGGGTGGCGAGGTAGTGAGGGTGGTGTGGGTGGCGTGGTAGTGTGGGTGGCGTGTGTGGTAGTGTGGGTGGCGAGTTAGTGTGGGTGGCGAGGTAGCTGCATCAGTATTGGGTGTGTTTACGTTTTGCTGGCCGCCCACCGCTGCTCACTTCCGCCTTTACACTACGCACTGCCACATTACACTCAAGGCATTCCCACTTCTAATATTACCCCCTTGGTCCACATTTGGGCTGGAGGCCTATATGACCTGTGTTGAGGGTGATGGGTGGTGTAGTGATGGGTGGTAAGGGTAGTGACCTGTGTCGTGATGAACCCAGCTGGTGTTGTTTTCACCTGGATACCCTCACATTTTCCTCGTATTCTTTCACTTCTTCTCACCTGAAGACTGTGTGTTGAGTGTAAACATTGGAAGTTTAATGTTGTTGACAAATGAAGATGGTCGTAATTGTTTGCCACACAACATGTGACAAAAGTGTAACTTAGAACATTGTGTGTTATGTTATTTACTAACAGAATTAAATTCCCAGCTAACAGAAAATTTATTAAAATATAGTACACGCATGTCATGATTTTATAAGAATTATGACTGATGTAACTTATATTGACAATAATAATTAAATGATGATGCACGCTTGACACATACGAAATATGACAGAATTTTAACAATGATTATTATATTTTATGTTGCTTAACCAGGTAATTAATCCCCAGTTATAGAACATTAAATGATGATATAAACATGGCAGAGTTATCACCTGTTTCTGCCAGTGTTTACTGTTTCACTTCTCAATTATGTACAGTAATATATTTTCCTTATGTGTTTGACAGTTAAATATATATAAAAATATGTCCGCATTGATTCTAAGAATGCCTGCCACCTCAAGAGCTGATTCAACATTTACAACACACACACACACACACACACACACAGTTTATATTCCTCAAGCCAGTATAATAGTGGATAATCCCTCAACTAGAGGGAATATCTTGGTTTCAGAGTTCATTGTTTATGTTGTGAAATAATAACAATAAGGCTTCAGGATATAATGATTTTGTGTCTTGGGTTATGAAGTGTCTAGTTAGCGACTGGTGAAGGATGTTGAATCATGGTGTGCTCTCCTCTATCGTGTGTGTGAGAGACATTTAATATACTGTAGAACGTCAGGAAAATGGCTGGGTGACGCTGGTATAAACTTGTGGTGTCTCCCCCTGACCCTACACACCCTCCACCTACCCCCTCAAAACATTCCTCTCCACGTAACTTGGAACTCATTATCGACGCAGGAATGATTTTTTTTCTCTAAAATATTTTAATTGGTAAAAACTTACTTTCCAAATAGTGTTAAGGTGGCAATAATCTTTTGGTGAAATAAACTCATGGGGTGTTGGGCAGAGTATGTGTGTCGGGGAGAATTACCGTAGTTACTAGTGTCAACAACAAAGTCCAGGTCTGTAAATGTGTGGATGGCCAGGTAGACAGGTCCAGGTAGTCGGGTCCGAGTGTGTACTGTATGTACCTGAATACCTGCACCGCGATCCATACCCGTGAGGGACCCAGGACCTGTCTCTTGTGTAGGGTTGTGTGTCCGGGTAGTTTGGGGTCAACACAACGCTTCTACAATTAGGTAGTTATTGTGTGTGTGTGTGTGTGTGTGTGAGTAGTGGCGGCTGGTGGAGGGTAAGGGAGTAGGAGAGATGGTGTGTGGTGGAGGAAGAGGTGTGGAGTGAAGGTGGCGGTGTAGGGTGAAAGAGGTGGTTGGTAGAGACGGAAGTGTGGCACATCTCCTTATACTCTCTCCAACCCCTTTCATGTCACCCCTGGGAATAGTGCCCCTCCCACCACCTCCTTTTCCTCCCCCCCCCTCTTCCTCCTCCCCCCTCTTCCTGTGTGGCCATGGAGGGTATACAACATGCAAGTATGTATGGAGAACTCAAGGCCATATCCTTATTAGGTATCATGAGCTGTATAAAGACTAAATGGTAATCTCCGGAGCAACCAGAAGAGTGACCAGGTGTGTGTGTGTGGGAGAGAATCAGGTTTGATGGTACTCCTTGTTTTAATAGGGTTCCAGTTCTAATAGACTTCAGTTCTTACAGGTTCGAGTTTTAATAAGGCCCCAGATATATAAGGCTTAATTCTACTAGGCAAGAGATATATGATTCAGTTCTAATAGGCCACAAATCAGACTGAACTCCAACTTAACAAACCCGTGACAACTTTGTGCCATTGCTTAGCTTGCTCATTGAACTGCCACCTATACGACACGTAGGAGTGGTGAGGTCCTATGTGAGGTGGAGGCGAGAGGTCTAGCCGGAGGCGAGGAGAGGTCCTGTTTGAGGCGAGGTGAGGTGAGAGGTCCTGTTTGAGGAGGTGGAGGCGGAGGTCCTGTTTGAGGAGAGAGGGAGGCGAGAGGTCCTGTTTGAGGAGAGGTGGTGAGGCGAGAGGTCCCATCTGGAGGCGAGAGGTCCTATCTGAGGCGAGGTGAGGCGAGAGGTCCTGTCTGTGGCTAGGTGGAGGTGAGAGAGGCAGCCCACGTCACTAAAGCAAGATTGACACTGGGTATTTAATTATGGACATGTATGATGGTGTGGGCTGAGGTGAGGTGGTGAGGATACTGGTGTCACCCGGCCCACCACACCTGAAGTATGTAAGACTCCTGGTTGAAGGTAGTCTCTGGAGGCCTGTGTGTGTGTGTGTGTGTGTAATAATAATAATAATAATAATAATAATAATAATAATAATAATAATAACGTCTTATTAATAGAGCTGAGCCGGTGGCTGAAAATATACAGACTTACATTTGATTTAGACATAATGATATAATATGCATTGAATATATTTATGGGAAGTATAGTACATAAATCAGTTGTTTATTATTTTAACAATAGATGGAGGTGCTATTCTTATATCTATCGGTGGGCTCTATGGGCTGAATTTTGTTGTAGTGGCGGACTGAGCAAGTTGGGTGGTGGTGTAGTAGTCCGCCAAACCTTTCCAGTGCTGGTGGTGGAGGTCACTGAGGGATGGCATTTCCAGGGTGGAGAGAGTGTGTGTGTGTGTGTGTGTGTGTGTGTGTACTTGCATCTGAATGTATGTATGCAGTTGCAGAGCCAATAGAACAACCTTAGCTGGCATTTGTGCAAACATCCCGCGCGGGAGTTGAATAAGTCTCGTCGGTAGTGAGGAGAAGGAGCAGGCTGCCACGCCCACCACCACGCTCACTACCACACCACTACCATCACCACCACGCTCACTACCACACCATTACCATCACTTCCATCACCTCCACCACGCACACTACCAGACCACCACTACCATCACTACCATCACCACCACTCCCACCACGCTCACTGTTACCCACTACCATCACTTACATCACTACCATGACCTCCACCATCACCACTACGCTCACTACCACATCACTACCATCAGTTCCATTACCACCACCACTACGCTCACTACCACATCACTACCATCAATTCCATTACCACCACCACTACGCTCACTACCACATCACTACCATCAATTCCATCACCACCACCACCACTACCACATCACCATCACCTCCACCACCACCGCACCACCACCCGAGGACACAGGCACCAGTGGGGGCATTACTGAGGGTATGAAGGTGATATCACAGGTGAGGAGACGCGGTGTACCACTGGTCCTTGGGCGTGCCACCTAACTGCCCCAGGTGACGGAGTTATGTGTCTGTCTACATCTAGCTAGCTGGGTATGGGGAGGGTTGGATGGTTGATCGTGAAGTAATCTTTAATAACATCATGATATCTGCCTCTTACGTCACCTTGGGAATGAACTGTATAAGTGTAGTTGTAATATAACGTCTTAGCCAAGACGCCACAGTGTGCTTTGTTTTACGCGCAGAGAAACATATAATGCAGGAGATACGCTCTGGTTATATAGAATATAGCGTATAAAAGGAGGCGAGTTGCCATAAATGAATATAACATAAACGTGGCTGTCAAGAAATAGTTCTTATATGTATATATTTATTTGTTTACATTAACTATAATGCAGACTCACACACTTTTGTTCTATTTATAAAAGAAATGCGATTTTAATGTTTAAAATGGCAAGTATCAATGTTTGCAATGTGCGCCTGTGATCCTAAACCTACTGCACGTGTTATCTGTCATTTTACTTGATATTACAAACATACGAATTATATTTCGTAATATATGATGAGCTCAATGTAAACTGCCAACTCCACTTTTTCAAGACTTAACAAACCTCAGCCGTGCTTGGACACGTCGAGTTATGCTGATTACAAAGAGTGGAGTTTGTTATTGTTTCGAAATTATTGCTACACATTGAACATCATCCGAGTCGGTCCTGTAAATTCCTGTCAGGATCTTGGTATTCACTCTGGGGGAGTTCCGAACACTCCAAAAAACTGTTATACAGGAGTCGACAGGAGACCGACCGTACAAGTGAACCAACACAGGTGTGGCCGCTACCAGGTGATGGTGAGTATACCCTTCTTACCTGGTGATGCTCCCCGTTCAACACAACCATTAGTGTAGGTGTGAACTTCTCGCGGCCTCGCATTAACACTCGCCGCCTCGTCCACCCTCGTCACCTTCACCCCCACCTGCCCTGGCCCCTGGGCGCCTGTTCCTCCTCGCCCTCGGTCTCCGCGCCCTCGGCTATCGTCCCTCCTCGCCCTCGGCCCCTCGTCCTTTCTCGCCCTCGACCCCTCTTTTGTCCCTCTCTCCCTTCTGCCCCGCCACCTGCCCTGGCTGCTCAATCTCGCCCTGGCTGCTCACCCTGCCCCTCCCGCCTCTCCCGCCTGTGAAGAAGGTTAGCTGGGAGATAATGGGTAGTGAAAGGAGGGTTAAAGTGGGCAACCTGCAGTCAGACGTGTGTGTGTGTGTGTGTGTGTGTGTGTGTGTGTGTGTGTGTGTGTGTGTGTTTTGCTTTGGGAGGTCAGATGTACTAGTGCCTTTGTAAATTTGCTTATTGTGTGGTACCGGAGCCACACTAATGTCAGAGCCACATCCCACTACCACACACCCCTACTACTAGAGCCTCACCACTACTACCATAATTAATAACACCCCACACACTTGCCCCCAAGTCTAGGAAAGAAGCAGCTCAGCCCATTTGG
>NW_024712235.1:0-27230 GCF_018991925.1 Homarus americanus | reverse complement strand
CCAGGTATCTCCTCTGACACTCCCAGGTACACCAATGACACCCTCAGGTACACCTTTGACACTCCCAGGTACACCTCAGACACTTCCAGGTACACCTTTGACACTCCCAGGTACACCTCATACACTCCCAGGTACACCTCAGACACTTCCAGGCACACCTCAGACACTCCCAGGTACACCTCTGACACTCCCAGGTACACCACTGACACTCCCAGGTACACCTCTGGCAATCCCAGGTACACATCTGACACTCCCAGGCACACCTCTGACACTCCCAGGCACACCTCTGACACCCCAGACACCCCAGCACACCCTGACACCCCCAGGCACACCCCAGACACTCCCAGGCACACACCATACTCCACACACCACTGACACCCCAGGTATACCTCCGACACTCCCAGGTTACACCCAGACACTCCCAGGTACACCTCAGACACTCCCAGGTACACCTCAGACACTCCCAGGTACACCTCAGACACCCCCAGGTACACCTCAGACACTACCAGGTGCACCTCTGACACTGCCAGGTACACCTCAGACACTACCAGGAACACCTCAGACACTGCCAGGTACACCTCAGACAATCTCAGGAACACCTCAGACACTCCTAGGTACACCTCTGACACTCCCAGGTACACCTTTGACACTCCCAGGTACACCTCTGACACTCCCAGTTACACCTCAGACACTCCCAGGTACAGCGCTGACACTCCCACGTACACACTTTGACACTCCCAGGTACACCTCTGACACTCCCTGGTACTCCTCTGACACTCCCAGGAACACCTCAGACACTCCCAGGTACACCACTGACACTCCCAGGTACACCTCTAACACTCCCAGGTACACCAATGACACCCTCAGGTACACCTTTGACACTTCCAGGTACACCTCAGATACTTCCAGGTACACCTTTGACACTCCCAGGTACACCTCATACACTCCCAGGTACACCTCAGACACTCCCAGGTACACCTCCGACACTCCCAGGCACACCACTGACACTCCCAGGTACACCTCTGGCACTCCCAGGTACACCTCCGACACTCCCAGGTACAACTCTGACACTCCCAGGTACACCTCAGACACTCCCAGGTACACCTCTGACACCCTTAGGTATACCGTTGACACTCCCAGGTACACCCCTGACACTCCCAGGTACACCTCTGACACTCCTAGGTACATCCCTGACACTCTCAGGTACACCTCTGACTCACAGGTACACCTCTGACACTCCCAGGTAAACCTCTGACACTCCCAGGTACACCTCCGGCACTCCCAGATACACCTCTGACACCCGGTGCACACCACACACCCCAGGCACACCCTCTGACACCTTAGGCACACTGCTGACACTCCTCACACTGACACTCCCAGGAACACCTCTGACACTCCCAGGCACACCACTGACACTCCCCAGGCACACCCCTGACACTCTCAGGCACACCTCCGACACTCCCAGGCACACCTCTGACACTCCGATACACCTCCGACACTCCCAGGCACCTCCGGCACCCCCAGGTACACCCTGACACTCCCAGGTACACCTCAGACACTCCCCAGCCACACCTCTGACACCCCAGGCATACATCTGACACTCCATGTACACCTCTGACACTCCCAGGCACACCTGACACTGCCAGATACACTCAGACACTCCTGAGCACACCTCCGACACCCCAGGCACACCTCTGACACTGCACACCACTGACACCTCCCACGTTACACCCCAGACACCCCCACACTCCCAGACACTCCCCAGGCACACCCTGACACTCCCAGGCACACCCCAGACACTCCCAGGCACACCCTAGACACTCACCAGGTGCACCCCTGACACTGCCAGGTACACCAGACACTACCAGGAACACCAGACACTGCCAGTTACACCTCAGACAATCTCAGAACACCTCAGACACCCTAGGTACAACTCTGACACTCCCAGGCACACCCCTGACACTCCCCAGGCACACCTCTGACACTCCCAGGCATACCTCAGACACTCCCAGGCACACCGCTGACACCCCACGCACACCTCTGACACTCCCAGGCACACCTCTGACACTCCCTGGCACCTCTGACACTCCCAGGAACACCTCAGACACTCCCAGGCACACCACTGACACTCCCACACCTCTGACACTCCTGATACACCAATGACACCCCAGGCACACCTTGACACCCCAGCACACCCCAGACACTCCAGGCACCTCACACCCCAGACAATCCCCAGGAACACCCTGCACCTAGGACAACCCCCAGACAGCACACCCCCTGACACTCCCAGGCACACCTCTGACACTCCTGGCACCCTGACACCCTGGTGCACACCTCCGACACCCCACGCACACTCCGACACCCCAGGCCACCTCGACACCCTGTACCCCCTGACACCCCAGAACACCCCCAGACACTCCCAGGCACACCACACTCCCCAGGTACACCCTGACACTCCCCAGATACACCTCAGACACCCCAGGCACACCTTGACACCCCAGGCACACCTCAGACACACACCAGGCACACCTTGACACCCCACACCTCCCACACACCCCAGGCACACCCCTGACACAGCACACCACAGACACTTAGGCACACCTCACACTCCCAGGCACACCACCACTGACACCCCAGGAACACTGCACCCAGGCACATCTGACACCCCCAGGCCACCTCAGACACCCCCAGGCACACCCTGACACTCCCTGTACACATCAGACACCCCAGGCACACCCCCTCTGACACCCCAGGTACACTCTCTGACTCTCCCAAGGTACACACCACTGACACTCCCAGCACACCAAATGACACTCCCAGGTACCCACTGACACACACCCTGGCATCACCCCTGACACCCAGGCACACCACACCCCAGGCACACCTGACACACTCCAGTGCACACCCCTGACACCCCAGGCACACCCCAGACACCCCAGGCACACTCCACACCTGGCACACCTCTGACACTCCCAGGCACACTGACACTCCCAGGCACACCTCCGACACTCCCAGCCACCCCCTCCGACACCCCAGGCACACCCCGACACTCCCAGGCACACCTCCTGACACCCCTGGCACACCCCAGACACTCCCCAGGCACACCTCTGACACTCCCCAGTTACACCTCTGACACTCCCCAGGCACACCACTGACACCCCAGGCACACCAATGACACTCCCCAGGCACCCACTGACACCCCTGGCACACCCCTGACACCCCAGGCACACCCCACACCCCAGGCACACCTCGACAACTCCCAGGTAACCCTGACACTCCCAGGCACACCTCTGACACTCCCAGGCATACCTGACACCCCAGCACACCCGACACCCCAAGCACACCT
Source organism: Homarus americanus (assembly GCF_018991925.1). Lineage (NCBI taxonomy): Eukaryota > Metazoa > Arthropoda > Malacostraca > Decapoda > Nephropidae > Homarus > Homarus americanus. The sequence continues at coordinate 23,884 of NW_024712235.1, read as the reverse complement.
GACACCCCTGGTACACCTCTGACACTCCCAGGCACACCAATCACACCCCAGGCACACCTTGCACACCCCCCAGGCACACCTCAGACACCCAGGCACACCTTGACACCCGGCACACCCCAGACACCCAGCACACCTCAGACACCCCAGGCACACCCCAGAAACCCCATGCACACCCCAGACACCACCAGGGCACCTCCCCATCCCAGGCACACCTCTGACACCACCAGGAACACCTCAGACACCACAGGCACACCCCAGACAATCCAGAACACCTCAGACACTTAGGCACACCTCTGACACCCAGGCACACCCTCTGACACCCCAGGCACACCTCTGACACTCCCAGGCATACCTCAGACACTCCCAGGCACACACCTCCGACACCCCAGGCACACCTGAGACACTCCCAGGCACAACTCTGACACCCTGGCACCTCGACATCCCCAGGAACCCCCAGACACTCCCAGGCACACCACTGACACCCCAGGCACACCTCCACACTCCCAGGCACACCAATGACACCCTCAGGCACACCCTTGACACCCCAGGCACACCCCAGACACCTTGCACACACCTTGACACCCCAGGCACACCCCACACACCCCCAGGCACACCCCAGACACTTCCAGGCACACCCCAGACACCCCAGGCACACCTCTGACACCCCAGGCACACCACTGACACTCCCCAGGCACACATCTGGCAATCCCAGGCCACATCTGACACCAGGGAACCTCTGACACTGGCACCTCTGACACCCCCTGCACACCTCAGACACCCCAGGCACACCTCTGACACCCCAGGCACACCACTGACGCCCCAGGCACACCAATGATACTCCCAGGTACCCACTGACACCCCTTGCACATCTCTGACACACCTGAGGCACACCCCAGACACCCAGGCACACCTCCTGACACTCCCAGGCACACCCCTGACACTCCAGGCACACCTCTGACTCCCCAGGCACACCTCTGACACTCCCCAGGCACACCTCCGACACTCCAGGTACACCTCCGACACTCCAGGAACACCTCTGACACTCCCAGGCACACCACCGACACCCCAGGCACACCCCTGACACTCTCAGGCACACCTCTGACACCCCAGGCACACCTCTGACACCCCAGGCACACCTCCGACACTCCCAGGCACACCTCCGGCACCCCAGGTACACCTCCTGACACTCCAGGCACACCCTCTGACACTCCTGCACACCTCTGATACCCCAGGCATACATCTGACTCTCCCAGGTACACCACTGACACTCCCCAGGCACACTCGATGACACTGCCAGACACACCTCAGACACTTGCAAATCCGATACTGCAGGCACACCACACTGACACCCCAGGCCACACCACTGACACCCCAGGCTGCACCTCAGACACCCAGGCACACCCCAGACACCCCAGGCACACCTCTGACACTCCAGGCACACCCCAGACACCCCAGGCACACCTCCAGACACCATCAGGTGCACCTCTGACACTGCCAGGCACACCAGACACTCCCACAGAACACCTCAGACACCGCAGGCACACCTCAGACAACTCAGGAACACCCTCAGACCCTAGGCACACCCCTGACACCCCAGGCACACCTTGACACCCCAGGCACACCCCTGACACCCCAGGCACACCCCAGACACCCCAGGCACACCGCTGACACTCCCACGCACACACTCTCGACACTCCCAGGCACACTCTGACACCCCTGCACCTCTGACACCCCAGGAACACCCAGACACCCCAGGCACACCACTGACACTCCAGGCACACCCCCACACTCCCCAGGCACACCAATGACACCCCCAGGTACACCTTGACACCCCAGGCACACCCTCAGATACTCCATGTACGCCTCTCACACCCCAGGCACACCACACACATCCCAGGCACACCCCAGACACCCTCAGGCACACCTCTGACACCCCAGGCACACCACTGACACTCCCAGGCACACCTCTGCACCCTGCACACCTCCGACACCCCCAGGCACAACTCTGACACTCCCAGGTGCACACCTCAGACACCCAACACCCTCTGACACTCTTAGGTACACCGCTGACACCCCAGGCACACCACTGACACTCCCAGGCACACCTCTGACACCCTGCACATCCCCACCTCTGGACACTTGCACACCTCTGACACCCTGCACACCCCTGAGACACCCCAGGCACACCTCTGACACTCCCCAGTTACACCTCTGACACTCCCAGGCACACCACTGACGCTCCCAGGCACACCAATGACACCCCAGGCACACTGACACCTGGTACATCTCTGACACCCCAGGCACAACCCCCACACCCCAGGCACACCTCCCGACACTCCCCAGGCACATCCATGACACCCCAGGCACACCTCCCGACACCCCAGGCACACCTCCGACACTCCCAGGCACATCTCTGACACCAAATAGACACCCTCAGGCACACCTTGACACCCCCAGGCACACCTCAGACACTCCAGGCACACCCCACACCCCAGGCACACCCCAGACACTCCAAGGCACACCCCAGACACTCCCAGGCACACCCTCAGAAACCCCATGTACACACCCTCAGCACTACCAGGTGCACCTCTGACACTGCCAGGCACACCTCAGACACCACCAGAACACCTCAGACACTGCCAGGCACACCTCAGACAATCTCAGGAACACCCTCAGACACCTCCCTAGGTACACCTCTGACACTCCCCAGGTACACCTCTGACACCCCAGGCACACCTCTGACACTCCCAAGCATACCCCAGATACTCCCAGGCACACCGCTGACACTCCCACGCACACACTCTGACACTCCCAGGCACAACTCTGACACTCCTGGTACTCCTCTGACATTCCCAGGAACGCCTCAGACATCCCAGGCACACCACTGACACTCCCAGGTACACCTCTGACACTCCCAGGCACACCAATGACACCCCCAGGCACACCTTGACACCCCAGGCCACCCCAGACACTCCAGGCACACCTTGACACTCCCCAGGCACACCCCCATACACCCCAGGCACACCTCAGACACTTCCAGGCACACCCCAGACACTCCCAGGCACACCTCGACACTCCCAGGTACACCACTGACACTCCAGGCACACATCTGGCAACCCGTACACATCTGACACCCCAGGCACACCTCTGACACCCCAGGCACACCTCTGACACTCCCCACACCTCAGACACTCCCAGGCACACCTGACACCCCAGGCACACCACTGACGCTCCCAGGCACACCAATGACACCCAGGCACTCCACTGACACCTTGTACATCTCTGACACCCCAGGCACACCTCAGACACCCCAGGTACACCCGACACTCCCAGGCACACCCCTGACACCCCAGGCACACCTCTGACTCTCCCAGGCACACCTCTGACACCCCAGGCACACTGACACCCCAGGCACACCTCTGACACCAAGGAACACCTTGACACTCCCCAGGCACACCAACGACACCCCAGGTACACCCCTGACACCCCAGGCACACCCCACACCCCAGGCACACCTCCTGACACCTGCACACCTCCGACACTCCCCAGGCACACCTCCGGCACTCCCAGGTACACCTCTGACAATCCCAGGCACACCTCAGACACCCCAAGCACAATTTCGATAATTCTGCCACATCTCCCAGGCACACACCACCAACACCCCAGGCACACCGATGACACTGCCAGATGTACACCCCTGCAGACACCTTGCACACACATCCGATACTGCAGGCACAACTAATGGGACACCTACATTCACTGACACCCAGGCCACACCCCAGACACTCCCAGGCACACCTCAGACACCCCAGGCACACCTCAGACACCCCAGGCACACCCCAGGCACATCTCAGACACCATCAGGTGCACCTCTGACACTGCCAGGCACACCTCAGACACTGCCAGGAACACCTCAGACACTGCCAGGCAAGGCCCCCAGACAACTTGCAACACTTTCAGACACTCCGAAATAGCTCTGACACTCCCAGGTACACCTTTTGACACTCCCAGGCACAATTCTGACACTCCAGGTACACCCCAGACACACTCCCCAGGTACACCAATGACACTCCCACGCTCCCAGGCACACCTCTGACACTCCCTGGTACTCCTCTGACACTCCTAGAACACCTCAGACACCCAGTACACCACTGAACCCCCAGGCACACCTATAACACTCCAGGTACACCACAATGACACCCCAGGCACACACCTTGACACTCCCAGGCACACCTCAGATACTTCCAGGCACACCTTCACACTCCCAGGTACACCTCTGACAATTCCCCACTACACCCCAGACACTCCCAGGCACACCTCTGACACCCAGGCACACCACTGACACTCCCAGGTACAACTCTGACACCCCAGGTACACCTCAGACACTCCCAGGCACACCTCTGACACTTATACTGCTGACACCCAGGTACACCCCTGACACTCCCCAGTTACACTCTGACACTCCCAGGTACATCCCTGACACTCTCAGGTACACTCTGACACTCCCAGGCACACCTCTGACACTCCCAGGTACACCCTCAGACACTCCCAGGCACCCCTGACACTCCCAGGTACACCAATGACACCCTCAGGCACACCTTGACACCCCAGGCACACCAGACACCCAGGCACACCTTGACACCCCCAGGCACACCCCCACACCCCAGGCACACCCCAGACACCTCCAGGCACACCAGACACCCCAGGCACACCCCTGACACCCCAGGCACACCACTGACACCCCAGGCACACATCTGGCAATCCCAGGCACCATCTGACACTCCCAGGCACACCTCTGACACTCCCCAGGCACACCTCTCATCCCCTGGCACACCCCAGACACTCCCAGGCACACCTCTGACACTCCCAGGCACACCACTGACGCTCCCAGGCACCAATGATACCCCAGGTACCCACTGACACTCCCCTTGCACATCTCTGACACCTGAGGCACACCAGACACCCCAGGTACACCTCCGACACCCCAGGCACACCCCTGACACCCCAGGCACACCTCCTGACACTCCAGGTACACCTCTGACACCCCAGGCACACCTCGACACTCCAGGCACACCTCCGACACTCCAAGGAACACTCTCTGACAACTCCCAGGCACACCACCGACACTCCCAGGCACACCCCTGACACTCTCAGGCACACCTCTGACACCCCAGGCACACCTCTGACACCCCAGGCACACCTCCGACACTCCCAGGTACACCTCCGGCACTCCCAGGCACACCCTGACACCCCCAGGTACACCTCAGACACTCCCAAGCACACCTCTGATAATTCCCCAGGTATACATCTGACTCTCCCAGGCACCACTGACACTCCCCAGGCACACTGATGACACTGCCAGACACACTTGACACTCCCAGGTACACATCCTGACACTGCAGGCCACCACTGACACCCCAGGTTACACCACTGACACCCCAGGTTGCACCTCAGACACCCCAGTACACCCCAGACACCCCAGGCACACCTCTGACACCTCCGGCACACCTCAGACACCCCGGCACACCTCAGACACTACCAGGTGCACCTCTGACACTGCCAGGCACACCCTCAGACACTCCCAGGAACACCCTCAGACACTGCCAGGCACACCCTGGACAAACTCCCAGGAACACCCCAGACACCCCAGGCACACCTCTGACACCCCAGGCACACCTTGAACATCCCAGGCACACCTCTGACACCCAGGCACACCCCAGACACTCAGGCACACCGCTGACACCCCACGCACACACTCTGACACCCCAGGCACACCTCTGACACTCCTGGCACTCTGACACCCCTGAACACCCTGAACACCCCAGGCACACCACTGACACTCCCAGGCACACACCTCTAACACTCCCCAGGCACACCAATGACACCCCAGGCACACCCTGACACCCCAGGCACACCCCAGACTTCCATGCACGCCTTTCACACTCCCAGGCACACCCCACACCAGGCACACCCCCAGACACCCCAGGCACACCCTCTGACACTCCCCAGGCACACCACTGACACTCCCCAGGCACACCCCTGGCACCCCAGGCACACCTCCGACACTAGGCACAACTCTGACACCCAGGTACACCCCAGACACTCCCAGGCACACCTCTGACACTCTTAGGTATACCGTTGACACTCCCCAGGTACACCCCTGACACTCCCAGGTACACCTCTGACACTCCAGGTGCCATCCCCTGACACTCCCAGGCACACCTCTGACACTCCCAGGCACAACCTCTGACACTCCCTGGCACACCTCAGACACTCACAGGCATTGACACTCCCAGGCACACCACCACGCTCCCAGGCACACCAATGACACTCCCAGGCACTCCACTGACACTCCCTGGCACATCTCTGACACTCCCAGATACACCTCTGACACCCCAGGTACACCTCTGACACCCCAGGCACACCTCTGACACCCTGGTACACCCCAGACACTCCCAGATACACCCCTGACACCCCCAGGCACACCTCTGACACTCCCAGGTCACACCACCCACGCTCCCAGGTACATCCCTGACACCCCAGGTACACCTCTGACACTCCATGCACACCTCTGACACTCCCAGGTACACCCCACACCCCAGGCACACCCCAGACATTCCAGGCACACTCAGACACCCCAGGCACACCTCTGACACCAGGCACACCACGACACTCCAGGCACACCCCTCTGGCACCCCAGGCACACTCTGACACCGGCACACTCTGACACTCCCAGGCACACCTCTGACACTCCCCTGGTACACCAGACACACTCCCCAGACACACCTCTGACACCCCAGGCACACCTCTGACACTCCCAGGCACACCACTCACGCTCCCAGGCACACCAATGACACTCCCAGGCACTCCACTGACACCCCTGGCACATCTGACACCCCGGGCACACGACACTCGGCACACCTCCGACACTCGGCACACCCCTGACACCCCCAGGCACACCTCTGACCTCCCCAGGCACACCCCAGACACCCTAGGCACACCTCCGACACCCGGCACACCTGACACTCCCAGAACACCTCTGACACCCCAGGTACACCACCGACACTCCCAGGCACACACCCCTGACACTCGCAGGCACACCTCTGACACTCCCAGGCACACCTGTGACACTCCCTGGGAACACCTCCGACACTCCCAGGCACACCTCCGGCACTCCCAGGCACACATCTGACACCCCAGGCACAACTCAGACACCCCAGCCACATACCTAGTATACATCTGACACCTAAGCACACCACTGACACTCCCAGGCACACCGCTGACACTGCCAGATACACCTCAGACACTCCCAGGCACACCTCCGATACTCCCCAGGCATACCTCCAACACATCTCAGGTACACCACTGACACTCCCAGGTTACACCCCAGACACTCCCCAGGTACACCTCAGACACCCCCAGGTACACCTCTGACACTCCCAGTTACACCTCTGACACTCCCAGGTACACCACTGACGCCCCAGGCACACCACATGACACTCCCAGGACCCACTGACACCCCTGGTCACATCTCTGACACTCCCAGGCACACCTCAGACACTCCCAGGACACCGCTGACACTGCCACGCCACACTCTGACACTCCCGTCCACCTCTGACACTCCTGTACCCCTGACACTCCCCAGAACACCTCAGACACTCCCCAGGCACACCACTGACACCCCAGGCACATCTCTGACACCCCAGCAGGCACACCAATGACACCCTCAGGCACACCTTGACACTTCCAGGCACACCTCAGACACTTAGGCACACCTGACACTCAGGCACACCTCATACACACCCCAGGCACACCCAGACACTTCCAGGTACACCTCAGACACTCCCAGGTACACCCCTGACATTCCCAGGTGCACCCCTGACACTCCCAGTGCACACCGCTGACACTCCCACGTACACACTCTGACACCCCAGGCACACTCTGACACTCCCTGGCACCTCCGACACTCCCAGGATACCCAGACACCCCAGGCACACCACTGACACTTCCAGGTACACCTCTGACACCCCCAGATACACCAATGACACACCCAGGCACACCTTGACACCCCAGGCACACCTCAGACACTTCCAGGCACACCCTTAACACCCAGGCACACCCCACATTCCCCAGGCACACCAGACACTCCAGGCACACCCCTGCACCCCAGGCACACCACTGACACCCAGGCACACCTCTGCACCCCAGCCACACATTTGACACTCCCAGGCACACCCTGACACTCCCAGGCACACCTCTGACACTCCTGGTACACCTCAGACACTCCCAGGCACACCTCTGACACTCCCAGGTACACCCCTCTGACACTCCCGGGTACACCACTGACGCTCCCAGGCACACCAATGACACCAGGTGACTCCACTGACACTCCCCTGGTACATCTCTGACACTCCAGCCACACCCTCAGACACTTGGTGCACACCTCCGACACTCCCAGGCACACCCTGACACTCCCCAGGCACACCCCACTCTCCCAGGCACACCTCTGTCACCCCAGGCACACCACCGACACTCCCAGGTACACCCCTGACACTCTGGCACACCTCTGACACCCCAGGCACACCTCCGACACTCAGGCACACCTGGCACTGGCACACCCTTGACACTCCAGGCACACCTCAGACACTCGGCACACCTCTGATACTCCTGCACATCTGACACTCCCAGGCACACCACTGACACTGTACACCGCTGACACTGCCAGATACACCCCAGACACCCCAGGCACACCTCCACACTCCCCAGGTACACCTCCTGACACTCTCAGGCACACCACTGATAATCCCAGGTTACACCCCACACCCCCAGGCACACCCCAGACACCCCAGGCACACCCCAGACACCCCAGGCACACCCCAGACACCCCCAGGCACATCTCAGACTACCAGGCACTTCTGACACTGCCAGGCACACCTCAGACACTGCCAGGAACACCAGACACTGCCAGGTACACCTGACACTGGCCACCTCCGACACCCCAGGTACACCTCCGACACTCCCAGGAACACCTCTGACACTCCCAGGTACACCACCGACACTCCCAGGCACACCCCTGACACTCTCAGGCACACCTCTGACACCCCAGGCACACCTCTGAACACTCCCAGGTACACCTGACCCTCCCAGGCACACCTCCGGCACCAGATACACCTCTGATACCCGAGGCACACCTCAGACACCCCAGGTACACCCCAGACACCCCAAGTACACCCCTGACTCCCAGGCATACATCTGACTCTCCCAGGCACACCTCCGGCACCCCAGAATACCTCTGACACTTGAGGCACACCCTGACACCCCAGGCACACCCCAGACACTCCCAAGCACACCTCTGATACTCCCAGGTAGGTGTACATCTGACTCTCCAGGTACACCACTGACACTCCCAGGTACACCGATGACACCAGCAGATACACCCCAGACACTCCCTGCAGGCACACATCCGATACTGCAGGCACACCACTGACACCCTGGTGTGTCACACCACCGGACAATCTGTACACACCCCAGACACCCCAGGTACACCTCCAGACACCCCAGGCACACCCTGCACACCCCTGCACACCCCAGACACCCCAGGCACACCCAGACACACCATCAGGCACCCCTGACACTGCCATGCACACCCCTTGAAACACCGCCAGGAACACCTCAGACACTGCCAGGCATACCCCAGACAATCCTTGTGAACACCCCAGACACCCTAGTACACCTCTGACACCCCAGGCACACTCCTTTGGACACCCCAGGCACACCGACACCCCAGGCACACCCCAGACACCCCACACCGCCGACACTCCCAATGCACACACTCTGACACTCCCAGGTACACCCCTGACACTCCCCTGGCACTCCTCTGACACTCTAGAACACCTCAGACACTCCCAGGAACACCACTGACACTTGTGTACACCACCTCTGACACTCCCCAGGCACACCAATGACACCCCCAGGCACACCTTGACACCCCAGGCACACCCCAGACACTTCCAGGCACACCTTGACACTCCCCAGGTGCACACCCCACACACCCCAGGCACACCCCAGACATTCCAGGCACCCCAGACACCCCAGGCACACCTCTGACACTTGCACACCACTGACACCCCAGGCACACCCCTGGCACCCCAGGCACACCTCTGACACCCCAGGCACACCTCTGACACCCCCAGGCACACCCTCTGACACTCCTGGTACACCCCAGACACTCCCAGATACACCCTGACACCCCAGGCACACCTCTGACACCCCAGGCACACCACCACGCTCCCAGGTACACCACCAATGACACCTGGTAAGTAATCTAATCGACACCCCTGCACATCTCTGACACTCCCAGACACACCCCAGACACCCCAGGCACACCTCCTGGACACCCCAGGCACACCCCCTGACACCCCAGGTTACACAACTGACACTCCCCAGGTCACACCTTGACACCCCAGCCCCACACCCCAGGCACACCCCCAGACACCCCAGGCACACCCCACACCCCAGGCACACCCCAGACACCATCAGGCACCTGACACCGCCAGGCACACCCCAGACACCGCCAGGAACACCCCAGACACCGCCAGGCCACCCCAGACAACCTCAGGAACACCCCAGACACCCCAGGCACACCTCCTGACACCCCAGGCACACCCTGACACCCCAGGCACACCTCTGACACCACCAGGCACACCCCAGACACCCCAGGCACACCGCTGACACCCCACTGCACACACCTGACACCCCAGGTACACCTCTGACACCCCTGCTCCCTGACACTCCCAGGAACACACCTCAGACACCCCCAGGCACACACTGGGACACCCCAGGCACACCTCTGGACACCCCAGGCACACCAATGACACCCCAGGCACACCTTGACACCCAGGCACACCCCAGACACCTCCAGGCACACCTTGGACACCCCAGGCACACCCCACACACCCCAGGCACACCCCCAGACATTCCAGGCACACCCCAGACACCCTGCAGGCACACCCTGACACCCCAGGCACACCACTGGACACCCCAGGCACACCTCTGGCACCCCAGGCACACCTCCTGACACCCCCAGGCACACCCCACACCCCAGGCACACCTCTGACACCCCTGCACACCACACTCCCAGATACACCCCTACAATTCTGCAGGCACACCCTGACACTCCCCAGGCACACCACCACGCTCCCAGGCACACCAAATGACACCCCAGGCACCCACCGACACTCCCTGGCACATCTCTGACACCCCAGGTACACACCAGACACTCCCCAGGCACACCTCCGACACTTGCACACCCCTGACACTCCCCAGGCACACCTCTGACTCTCCAGGCACAATCTCTGACACCCTAGGCACACCTCCACACCCCAGGCACACCTCCGACACCCCAGGAACACCTCTGACACCCCAGGCACACCACCGACACTCCCAGGCACACCTGACACTGCACACCTCTGACACCCCAGGCACACCTGTGACACCCCTGCACACCTGACACTGCAGGCACACCTCCGCACTTGCACCCTGCACCCCCAGCAACCTGCAGACACTCCCCTGTGCCACACCTCTGACAATTCCGGTATACATCTGACACTCCCAAGTACACCACTGACACTCAGGCCACCGCTGACACTGCCAGATACACCTCAGACATTCCCAGGTACACCTCCGATAATCCCCAGGTACACCTCTGACACTCCCAGGTACAACTCAGACACTCCCCAGCCACACCTCTGATACCCCAGGCATACATCTGACACTCCCAAGCACACCACTGACACCCCAGGCACACCGCTGACACTGCCAGATACACCTCAGACACCCCAGGCACACCTCCGATACCCAGCACCTCGACACCTCAGGCACACCACTGACACCCCAGGTTACACCTCAGACACCCCAGGCACACCTCAGACACCCCAGGTACACCTCTGACACTCCCAGTTACACCTCTGACACTCCAGGTACTACACTGACGCTCCCAGGCACACCAATGACACTCCCCAGGCACTCCACTGACACCCTGGCACATCTCTGACACCCCAGGCACACCCTGACACTCCCCAGGCACACCGCTGACACTGCCACGCACACACATCTGACTCTCCCAGGCACACCACTGACACTCCCAGGTACACCGATGACACTGCCAGATACACTGAGACACTTGGCACACATCCGATACTGCAGGCACACCACGACACTCCCAGGTTACACCACTGACACTTGGTGTCACACCCCACACTCCCCAGGAACACCCCAGACACCCCAGGCACACCCCAGACACTCCCAGGCACACCTTCAGACACCCCAGGCACACCACACTATCAGGCACCTCTGACACTGCCAGTACACCAGACACTGCCAGGAACACCAGACACTGCTGGTATACCTCAGACAATCTCAGAACACTTCAGACACACCTTGGTGTGGCACACCCCTGACACCCCAGTGCCACCTTGACACTCTAGGTACACCCCACACCCCAGGTACACCTCAGACACTCCCAGGCACACCGCTGACACTCCCACGCACACACTCTGACACTCCCAGGCACACCTCTGACACCCCTGGTACCCTCTGACACCCCAGGAACACCTCATTAATTCTGAACACCACTGACACCCCACACCCTCTGACACCCAGGCACACCAATGAGACACCCCAGGCACACCTTTGACACCCCAGGCACACCTCAGACACTTCCAGGCACACCTTGACACTCCCCAGGCACACCCTCATACACCCCAGGCACACCTCAGACATTCCAGGCACACCCCTGCATACCCCAGGCACACTCCCTGACACCCCAGGCACACCACACTGACACTCCCCAGGCACACCCCTGGCACCCCAGGCACACCCCTGACACCCCAGGCACACCTCTGACACACTCCCCAGGCACACCTCCTGGACACCCCCTGGTACACCCCAGACACCTCCCAGACACACCTCTGACACCCCTAAGGCACACCTCTGACACCTCTGGCACACCACACCACGCCCCAGGCATACCAATGACACCCCAGGCACCCACTGACACTCCCTGGCACATCTCTGGACACTCCCCAGGCACACCTCAGACACTCCCCAGGCACATCACCCTCCCGACACTCCCAGGCACACCACCCCTCTGACACTCCCCAGGTTACACCACTGACACTCCCAGGTTACACCTGACACCCCAGGCACACCCCAGACACCCCAGGCACACCCCCAGACACCCCAGGCACACCCCAGACACCCCAGGCACACCTCAGACACCATCAGGCACCCCTGACACCAGGCACACCCCCAGACACTGCCAGGAACACCTCAGACACTGCCAGGTATACCTCAGACAATCTCAGGAACACCTCAGACACTCCAGGTACACCTCTGACACTCCCAGGCACACCTTGACACCCCAGCCACCCCTGGACACTCCCCAGGCACTTCAGACACTCCCCAGGCACACCAGCTGACACTCCCACGTGCACACACTCTGACACCCCAGGCACACCCCTGACACTCCCCTGGCACTCCTCTGACACTCCCCAGGAACACCCTGCACACCCCAGGCACCACTGACACTCCCAGGCACACCTCTGGACACCCCAGGCACACCAATGGCCCCCAGGCACACCTTGACACCCCAGGCACACCCCAGACACTTCCAGGCACACCTTGACACCCAGGCACACCACACACCCCAGGCACACCCCAGACATTCCAGGCACACCCCAGACCCCAGGCACACCCCTGACACCCAGGCACACCACTGACACCCCAGGCACACCTCTGGCACTCCCAGGCACACCTGACACCCCAGGTACACCCCTGACACTCCCAGGCACACCTCTGGACACTCCCCCTGCACACCTCAGACACTCCCAGACACACCCTGACACTCCCAGGCACACCTCTGACACTTGCACACCACTCACAGCTCCCAGGTACACCAATGACACTCCCCAGGCACTCCACTGACACTCCCTGGCACATCTCTGACACTCCCAGGCACACCCCAGACACCCCAGGCACACCTGACACTCCCAGGCACACCCCTGACACCTATGTACAGCTCTGACTTGCCCCACACCCTAGGCACACCTGACACTCCCAGGTACACCTCCTGACACTCCAGGAACACCTCTGACAACCCTGGGAGGCACACCACCCCGACACCCCAGGCACACACCCCTGACACTGCAGGCACACCTCTGACACTCCCCAGGCACACCTGTGACACCCCTGCACACCTCCGGACACTTGTGCACACCTCCGGCACCCCAGGCACACCCTCTGACACCTGTGTACAACTCAGACACTCCAGCCACACCCTGATACCCCAGGCATACATCTGACACTCCCAAGTACACCACTGACACTCCCCAGGCACACCGCTGACACTGCCAGATACACCCCAGACATTCCCAGGTACACCTCCGATACTCCCCAGGCACAGCCCTGACACTCCAGGCACAACTCAGACACTCTAGCCACACCTCTGATAATTCTGCATACATCTGACACTCCCAAGCACACCACTGACACTCCCAGGCACACCGCTGACACTGCCAGATACACCTCAGACACTCCCAGGCACACCTCCGATACTCCCAGGCATACCTCCTGACACTCTCAGGCACACCACTGACACTCCCCAGGTTACACCTGACACTCCCCAGGCACACCCCCGACACTCCCCAGGCACACCCTGACACTCTGGTGCAAAGCCACACCTCTGACACCCCAGGCACACCCCACTGACGCTCCCAGGCACACCAACACACTCCCAGGCACTCCACTGACACTCCCTGGTACATCTCCACACCCCAGGCACACCAGACACTCCCAGGTACACCGCTGACACTGCCACGTACACACTCTGACACCCCAGGCACACCTCTGACACTCCCTGGCACTCCTCTGGACACTCCCCAGGAACACCTCAGACACCCCCAGGTACACCACTGGACACCCCAGGCACACCTCTGACACCCAGGCACACCAATGACACACCCCAGGCACACCTTTACACTTCCAAGCACACCCCACACTCTAGGCACACCTTGGACACCTGGCACACCCCACACACCCCAGGCACACCCCACACTTCCAGGCACACCCCAGACACTCCCCAGGCACACCCCTGACATTCCCCAGGCATACCAGACACTCCCAGGTACACCGCTGACACTCCACGCACACGCTGACACTCCCACACCTCTGACACTCCCCTGGTACCTCCGACACTCTACAGGAACACGCCAGACAC
Source organism: Homarus americanus (assembly GCF_018991925.1). Taxonomy (NCBI): domain Eukaryota; kingdom Metazoa; phylum Arthropoda; class Malacostraca; order Decapoda; family Nephropidae; genus Homarus; species Homarus americanus. The sequence goes on along the minus strand of NW_024712235.1, from coordinate 8,610 downwards.
TCCCAGGTACACTGACACTCCCAGGTACACCTCTGACACCCAGACACACCAATGACACACTCAGGCACACCCCACACTCCCCAGGCACACCTCAGACACTTCCAGGCACACCTTGACACCCCAGGCACACCTCATACATTCCCCAGGCACACCCCAGACACTCCAGGCACACCTCAGACACCCCACACCCACTGACACCCCAGGCACACCTCTGGCACCCACATCTGACACCCCAGGCACACCCCCCACACCCCAGGCACACCTCTGACTCCCCTGGTACACCTCAGACACCCAGGCACACCCCTGACTCCTGCAGGTACACCCCTCTGATTCTCCCAGGCACACCACTGACGCTCCCAGGTACACCAATGACACTCCTGCACCACCGACACTCCCCTGGCACATCTCTGACACTCTAGCCACACCTGAGACACTCCCCAGGCACACCTGACACTCCCAGGCACACCCCGACACCCCAGGCACACTTGACTCCCAGGCACACCTTCTGACATCCTGGTGGCCACTCCGACACCCCAGGTACACCTCCGACACTCCAGAACACCTCTGACACCCCAGGTGGCACACCAATCGACACTCCCAGGCACACCCCCACACTCTGTGCCACCTCTGACACCCCAGGCACACCCCTGACACCCAGGCACACCTCCTGACACCCCAGGCACACCCGGCACCCCAGGTACACTCACACCTAGCACAATTCTGTGACCAATTCCTGAGGCACACCCCTTTGATACATCTTTGGTAAGCATACATCTGACACTCCCAGGCACACCACCGGACACTCCCCAGGCACACCGCTGACACTGCCAGATACACCCCAGACACCCCAGGCACACCTCCAATACCCCAGGCACACCTCCGACACCCCAGGCACACCACTGACACCCCTGTCACACCCCAGACACCCCCAGGCACACCCCAGACACCCCAGGCACACCTCAGACACCCCAGGCACACCCCAGACACCCCAGGCACACCAGACACCACCAGGTGCACCTCTGACACTGCCAGGCACACCAGACACTGCCAGAACACCTCAGACACTGCCAGGTACACCTCTGACACTCCTGGTGCACACTCCTCCGACACTCCCAGGCACACCTCCGACGCTCCCAGGAACACCTCTGACTCCCAGGTACACCAAATGACACTCCCAGGCACACCCCTGACACTTCCCAGGTGCCCCTGACACTCCCCAGGTACACCCTGACACCCCAGGCACACACCTCCGACCCTCCCAGGCACACCTCCGGCACTCCCTGACACCCTGACACCTGGAGGCACACCTCAGACACTCCCCAGGCACACCTCAGACACTCCCAAGTACACCCTGATACTCCGGACTCTCCCAGGCACACTGACACTTGGTGCCACCGATGACACTGCCAGATACACCCCAGACACTCCCAGGCACACATCATCCGATACTGGCACAACACTGACACCCCAGGCTACACCACTGACACCCCAGGTTGCACCTCAGACACCCCAGGCACACCCTCAGACACCCCAGGCACACACCCCAGACACTCCCCAGGCACACCTCTGCACACTCCCAGGCACACCTCAGACACTATCAGGCACTCTGGACACCGCCAGTACACCCTCAGACACTGCCAGGAACACCAGACACCGCCAGGCATACCCCCTCAGACAATCCCAGGAACACCTCAGACACCCTAGGCACACCCCACACTCCCCAGGCACACCTTGACACCCCAGGCACACCTCTGACACCCCAGGCACACCCCAAGAGACACCCCAGGCACACCGACACTCCCCACGCACACACACTCTGACACTCCCAGGTACACCTCTGACACCCCTGGTACTCCTCTGACACTCCCAGGAACACCCCAGACACTCCCAGGCCACCACTGTCACCCCAGGTACACCCTCAACACTCCCCAGGCACACCAATGACACCCCTCAGGTACACCTTCCTTGACACTTGCACACTCAGATACTTCCAGGCATACCTTCACACTCCCCAGGCACACCCCACACCCCAGGCACACCTCAGACACCCAGGCACACCTCTGACACCCCAGGCACACCACTGTCACCCCAGGCACACCTCTGGCACCCCAGGCACACCTCCGACACCCCAGTGCACAACCTGACACCCCAGGCACACCCCTGTGACACCCCCAGGCACACCCCACACCTTAGGCATACTGCTGACACCCCAGGCACACCCCCTGACACCTCCCAGGCACACCTCTGACACCTGGTGCCATCCCCTGACACCTCAGGCACACCTCTGACTCCTTGTACACCTCTGGACACCCCAGGCACACCTCCGACACCCCAGCACACCTCCGGCACTCCCTGCAGACACACCTCCCTGACACTCCCAGGCACACCTCAGACACTCCCCAGGTACACCCTGATACTTCCAGGTATACATCCACACTCCCAAGTACACCACTGACACTCCCCAGTACACCGCCGACACTGCCAGATACACCTCAGACACCCCCTGCACACCTCCGATACTCCCAGGAACACTCCGACACTCTCAGGTACACCACTGACACCCAGGCCACACCCCAGACACCCCAGGCACACCCCCAGACACCCCAGGCACACACCCCAGACACCCCAGGCACACCCCAGACACCCCATGCACACCCCAGACACCACCAGGTGCACCCCACACGCCAGGCACACCCCAGACACCAACAGGAACCCCAGACACTGCCAGGCACACCCCCAGACAACTTCAGAACACCAGAAACCCTAGGCACACCTCTGACACTCCCTGCAGGCATACCCTCAGACACTCCCCAGGCACACCGCCGACACCTCACGCACACATCTGACACTCCCCAGGCACACCACTGACACTCCCAGGCACACCTCTGGCACCCTGTGCACACCCTCTGACACTCCCCAGGCACACCCTCTGACACTCCCCAGTGCACACCTCTGACACTCCCCTGGCACACCACACTCCCCAGACACACCTCTGACACTCCCCAGGTACACCTCTGACACCCCAGGCACACCACCACGCCCCAGGCACACCAATGACACCCCAGCACTCCACTGACACCCCTGGCACATCTCTGACACTCCCAGGCACACCTCAGGACACCCCAGGCACACCTCCGACACTCCCAGGCACACCCCTGACACTCCCAGGCACACCTCCTGACTCTCCCAGGTACACTCAGACACCCTAGCACACCTGACACCCCAGGCACACCTCCGGACACTCCCAGGAACACCTCTGACACTCCCAGGCACACCACCGACACTCCCCAGGTACACCCCCTGACACCTGCAGGTACACCTCTGACACCCCAAGGCACACCTGTGACACTCCCTGGGCACACCTCCTGACACTCCCAGGCACACCCGGCACTCCCAGGCACACCCCTGACACTCCCAGGCACAACCAAGACACTCCCCAGCCACCCTGATACTCCCCAGGTATACATCTGACACTCCTGCAAGCACACCACTGACACTCCCAGGCACACCGCTGACACTGCCAGACACTCCAGACACGCCCAGGTGCACCTCCGATACCCCAGGTACACCTCCAACACTCTCAGGCACACCACTGACACTCCCAGGTTACACCTCAGACACTCCAAGGTACACCAGTAATTTCTAGGCACACCTTGACACCCCAGGCACACCCTCATACACTCCCAGGCACACCCCAGACACTTCCAGGCACACCTCAGCCACCCCAGTACACCTCTGACATCTCCAGGCATACCTCAGACACTCCCCAGGTACACCGCCGACACTCCCCACGTACACACTCTGACACTCCCCAGGTACACCTCTGACACTCTGGCACTCCCTCTGACACTCCCCAGGAACACCCCAGACACTCCCAGGTACACCACTGACACTCCCCAGGCACACCCTGACACTCCCAGATACACCAATGACACACTAGGCACACTTTGACACCCCAGGCACACCCCAGACACTCCAGGCACACTTTTGACACCCCAGGTACACTCTACACATTCCCAGGTACACATCTGACACTCCCAGGCACACTCTGACACTCCCCAGGCAACACCTCTGACACCCCCTGGCACACTTCTGGTGACACTTCCAGGCACACCTTCTGACACTCCCCAGGCACACCTCTGACACTCCCCAGGTACACCACTGACGCTCCCAGGCACACCAACGACACCCCAGGCACTCCACTGACACCCCTGCATCTCTGACACTCCCCAGCCACACCCCAGACACTCCCAGGCACACCTCCGACACCCCAGGCACACCCCCTGACACTCCCCAGGCACACTTCTGACTCTCCCAGGCATTACCCTCTGACACTCCCAGGCACACCTCCCGACACCCCAGGCACACCTCCTGACACTCCCAGGAACACCTCTGACACTCACAGGCACACCCACCGGGACACTCCCAGGCACACCCCTGACACTCAGGTACACCTCTGACACTCCCAGGCACACCTCTGACACTCCCAGGCACACCTCCGACACTGCCAGGCACACCTCCGGCACTCCCAGGCACACCTTGACACTCCCCAGGCACACCAGACACCCCAGGCACAATTCCTCTGATACTCCTATATATACATCTGACACTCCCCAGGTACACCACTGACACCCCAGGCACACTGCTGACACTGCCAGACACACCCCAGACACCTGCAGGCACACCTCCACACTCCCAGGCACACCTCCTGACACTCTCTGCACACCACTGACACCCCCAGGTTACACCCTGTGACACCCCAGGCACACCAGACACCCCAGGCACACCCCCAGACACCCCAGGCACACCCCAGACACCCCAGGCACACCCCAGACACTACCAGGTGCACCCCTGACCGCCAGGTACACCTCAGACACTGCCAGAACACTCCAGACACTGCCAGGCACACCACTGACACCCCAGGCACACCTCTCTGACACTCCCAGGCACACCTCCGACACCCCAGGTACACCTGACACTCCCAGGAACACCTCTGACAATCCCAGGTACACCACCGACACTCCCAGGCACACCCCTGACACTCTGTGTGCACACATCTGACACTCCCAGGCACACCCCTCTGACACCCCTGCACACCTCCGACCCTCCCAGGCACACCTCCAAAATTCCCCAGGATATACTCTCTGACACTCTGAGGTACACCTCAGACACACCCAGCTACACCTCTGATACTCCCCAGGTATACATAGACACTCCTAAGTACACCACTGACACTCCCAGGCACACCGCTGACACTGCCAGATACACCTCAGACAATTCTAGTACACGTCTGATACAATCTACACCGACACTCTCAGGCACACCACTGACACCTGGTGTCACACCCCAGACACCCAAGGCACACCCCAGACACCCCAGGCACACCTCAGACACTCCCCAGGCACACCAGACACCCCAGGCACACCCCAGACACTACCAAGTGCACCTCTGACACTGCCAGGTAAACCCTCAGGCACTGCCAGGAACACCTCAGACACTGCCAGGCACACCTCTGACACTCCCCAGGCACACCTCTGACACTCCCCAGGTACACCTCCGACACTCCCCAGGTTCACCTCCTGCACCCCCCAGGCACACCTCTGACATCCCCAGTACACCTCAGACACCCCAGGAATACATCTGACACCCCAGGCACACCACTGATTAATTCCAGGCACACCGCTGACACCAGATACACCCCAGACACTCCCCAGGCACACCTCCACACCCCAGGCACACCTCCGACACCTCAGGCACACCCCACTGACACTCCCCAGGTTACACCCTCAGACACTCCCAGGCACACCCCAGACAATCCCAGGCACACCCCCAGACACTCCCCAGGCAACACCCCAGACACCCAGGCACACCTCAGACACTACCAGGTGCACCCCTGACACTCCTGGTGCACACCTCCGACCTCTCCCCACGCAGGCACTCCTCCAGCACTCCCAGATACACTTTCTGACACTCTGAGGCACACCTCAGACACACCTGTAGCTACACCTCTGATACTCCCAGGCATACATGTGACACCCCAAGCACACCACTGACACTCCCAGGCACACCGCTGACACTGCCAGATACACCCCACACTCCCCAGGCACACACGTCCGATACAATCCAGGCACACCTGACACTCTCAGGCACACCACTGACACCCCAGGTTGGGCACTCAGACACCCAAGGCCACACCTCAGACACTCCCCAGGCACACCCCAGACACCCCAGGCACACCCCACAGACACTCCCCAGGCACACCCCAGACACCACCAGGTGCACCTCTGACACTGCCAGGCAAAACCTCAGGCACTGCCAGAACACCAGACACTGCCAGGTACACCTCTGGACACTCCCAGGCACACCTCCTGACACTCCCCAGGCACACCTCCGACACTCCCAGGTTCACCTCCGGCACCCCAGGTACACCCCTGACATTCCCAGGCCAGACACTCCTGGTGAATACATCTGACACTCCCAGGCACACCACTGACACTCCCAGGTACACCGCTGACACTGCCAGATACAATCTTGACACTCCCAGGCACACCTCCTGATACTCCCAGGCAAACCTCCGACACTCTTAGGCACACCACTGACACTCCCAGGTTACACCACTGACCACCAGGCACACCTCTGGCACCCCAGGCACACCTCTGACACTCCCAGGCACACATCTGACACCCCAGGCACACCTCCGACACCCCAGGCACACCTCCGACACTCCAGGCACACCCCGACACTCCCAGGTACACCTCTGACTCTCCTAGGCACACACCTCTGACACTCCCAGGCACACCTGACACCCCAGGCACACCTCCGATACCCCAGGAACACCTCTGGACACTCCCCAGGCACACCACCGACACCCCAGGTACACCCCCTGACACTCTCAGGCACACCTCTGACACTCCCAGGCACACTTCTGACACTTGCACACCTCCTGACCTCCCAGGCACACCGCACTCCCAGACACACCTTCTGGACACTCTGAGGCACACCTCAGACACACCAGCTACACCTCTGATACTCCCAGGTATACACATGACACCCCAAGCACACCACTGACACTTGCGGCACACCGCTGACACTGCCAGACACCCCAGACACTCCCAGGCACACGTCCGATACACCCAGGAGGTACACCTCAGACACCCAGCTTCACCTCTGATGCTCCCAGGTATACATGTGACACTCCCAAGTACACCACTGACACTCCCAGGTACACCGCTGACACTGCCAGATACACCTCCAGACACTCCCAGGTACGTCCGATACACCCAGGTACACCTCCGACACTCTCGGTACACCACTGACACTCCCAGGTTACCTCAGACACTCCAAGGTACACCTCAGACACTCCCAGGTACACCTCAGACACTCCCAGGTACACCTCCAAGACACTCCCAGGTACACCTCAGACACTACCAGGTGCACCTCTGACACTGCCAGGTAAACCTCAGGCACTGCCAGGAGCACCTCGAACACTGCCAGGTACACCTCCCAACCTCCCAGGTACACCTCTGACACTCCCAGGTGCACCTCCGACACTCCCAGGTTCACCTCCAGCACTCCAGGTACCTCTGACATTCCCAGGTACACCTCAGACCTCCCAGGAATACATCTGACACTCCCAGGTACACCACAGCACTCCCAGGTACACCGTGACACTGCCAGATACACCTCAGACACTCCCAGGTACACCTCCGATACTCCCAGGTAAACCTCCGACACTCTCAGGTACCACTGACACTCCCAGGTTACACCACTGACACTCCCAGGTACACCTCTGGCACTCCCAGGTACACCTCTGACACTCCCAGGTATCTGACACTCCCAGGTACACTCCGAACTCCCAGGTACACCTCCGGCACTCCCAGGTACACCCCTGACCTCCCAGGTACCTCTGACTCTCTGGTACCTCTGACCTCCCAGGTACACCTCCAATGCTCCCAGGTACACCTCCCGTGCTCCCAGGAACACCTCTGACACTCCCAGGTGCACCACCGACACTCCCAGGTACCCCTGATACTCTCAGGTACCCTTCGACCTCCCAGGTACACCTCTGACACTCCCAGGTGCCTCCGACCTCCCAGGTACCTCCCGGCACTCCCAGATACCTCTGACACTCTGGGGTGCCTCAGGCACCACCCAGCTACACCTCTGATGCTCCCAGGTATCATGTGACACTCCAGTACACCACCCCAGCACTCCCAGGTACACCGTGACACCATGAATACACCTCGAACACTCCCAGGTACACGTCCGATACACCCAGGTACACCTCCGACACTCTCAGGTACACCACCCCAACACTCCCAGGTTACACCTCAAACCTCCAGGTACACCTCAGACACTCCCAGGTACCTCAGACACTCCCAGGTACACCTCAGACACTCCCAGGTACCTCAGACACTACCAGGTTTCTGACACTCCAGGTAAACCTCAGGCTGCCAGGACACCTCGGACACTGCCAGGGTACCTCTGACCTCCCAGGTACACCTCTGACACTCCCAGGTACACCTCCGACCTCCCAGGTTCACCTCAGCACTCCAGGTACACCTCTGACATTCCCAGGTACCTCCAGACACTCCCAGGATACATCGTACT
>NW_024712234.1:15000-17120 GCF_018991925.1 Homarus americanus | reverse complement strand
GTGTAGAGGCACCTTATACACAGAGACTCAAGAGCTGTGTGTAGAGGCACCTTATACACAGAGACTCAAGATCTGTGTGTAGAGGCACCTTATACACAGAGACCCAAGATCTGTGTGTAGAGGCACCTTATACACAGAGACCCAAGATCTGTGTGTAGAGGCACCTTATACACAGAGACCCAAGATCTGTGTGTAGAGGCACCTTATACACAGAGACTCAAGATCTGTGTGTAGAGGCACCTTATACACAGAGACTCAAGATCTGTGTGTAGAGTGCTAAATCTTATACACAGAGACTCAAGATTCGTGTAGAGTGCAAGCACCTTATACACAGAGACTCAAGATCTGTGTAGAGCACCTATACACAGAGACTCCAAGATCTGTGTGTAGGCACCTATACACAGAGACTCAAGATCTGTGTGTAGAGGCACTATACACAGAGACTCAAGATCGTGTGTAGAGGCACCTTATACACAGAGACCCAAGAGCTGTGTGTAGAGGCACCTTATACACAGAGACTCAAGATCTGTGTGTAGAGGCACCTTATACACAGAGACCCAAGATCTGTGTGTAGAGGCACCTTATACACAGAGACCCAAGATCTGTGTGTAGAGGCACCTTATACACAGAAACTCAAGATCTGTGTGTAGAGGCACCTTATACACAGAGACCCAAGATCTGTGTGTAGAGGCACCTTATACACAGAGACTCAAGATCTGTGTGTAGAGGCATCTTATACACAGAGACCCAAGATCTGTGTGTAGAGGCACCTTATACACAGAGACTCAAGATCTGTGCGTAGAGGCACCTTATACACAGAGACTCAAGATCTGTGTGTAGAGGCACCTTATACACAGAGACCCAAGATCTGTGTGTAGAGGCACCTTATACACAGAGACCCAAGATCTGTGTGTAGAGGCACCTATACACAGAGACCCAAGATCTGTGTAGAGTGCACTTATACACAGAGCATTCCAAGATGTGTGTAGAGGCACCTTATACACACAGAGAGACCCAAGATCTGTGTGTAGAGGCACCTTATACACAGAGCATTCCAAGATCTGTGTGTGTAGAGGCACCCATACAGAGACCCAAGACTGTGTGTGTAGAGGCACCTTATACACAGAGCATTCCAAGAGATCTGTGTGTGTAGAGGCACCCTTTATACACAGTGGCATTCCAAGATCTGTGTGTGGCGCACCTTATACACAGAGACCCAAGATCTAGTAGAGGGCAATTTTATACACAGAGACCCAACATCTGTGTGTAGAGGCACCTTATGCCAGGAGACCCAAGATGTGTGTGTAGGAGGCACTTATGTACACAGAGTATTCAAGATCTGGTGTGTAGAGCAATTTTATACACAGAGACCCAAGATCTGTGTAGAGGCACCTTATACGCAGAGACCCAAGATCTGTGTGTAGAGGCACCTTATACACAGAGACCCAAGATCTGTGTGTAGAGGCACCTTATACACAGAGACCCAAGATCTGTGTGTAGAGGCACCTTATACACAGAGACCCAAGATCTGTGTGTAGAGGCACCTTATACACAGAGACCCAAGATCTGTGTGTAGAGGCACCTTATACACAGAGACCCAAGATCTGTGTGTAGAGGCACCTTATACACAGAGACTCAAGATCTGTGTGTAGAGGCACCTTATACACAGAGACCCAAGATCTGTGTGTAGAGGCACCTTATACACAGAGACTCAAGATCTGTGTGTAGAGGCACCTTATACACAGAGACCCAAGATCTGTGTGTAGAGTAGCACCTTATACAGAGACTCAAGATCTGTGTGTAGAGTGCACCTTATACACAGAGACCTTTAAGATCTGTGTAGAGGCACCTTATACACAGAGAGACCCCAAGATCTGTGTGTAGAGGCACCTATACACAGAGAGACTCAAGATCTGTGTAGAGGCACCTATACACAGAGCATCTAAGATCTGTGTGTAGAGGCACTTTACACACAGAGACCCAAGATCTGTGTGTGTAGAGGCACTTTTATACACAGAGACTCAAGATCTGTGTAAGAGGCACCTTATACACAGAGTATCTAAGATTCGTGTAGAGGCAATTACAAGCCAGAGACTCAAGATCTGTGTGTAGAGGCAATT
>NW_024712234.1:0-10000 GCF_018991925.1 Homarus americanus | reverse complement strand
TCTCCTTCCACCTCCCTTCCTCTTTCCTCTCTCCTATCTTTCCTCTCTCCTATCTTTCCATCTTCCTTCCCCTTTCCCTCTTTCTCCCCTCCCCTTCTTTCTCCCGTTCCATTCCTTCTCTTCTCTCCCTCCATCTCCCTTCCACTTTTTTACTGTCTCCCCCTCCCTCCCCCTTCCTCACTTCCACCTCCTATATCACCTCTCCCCATCCTCTCCTTCCCTTATATTCTGCCCACTCTCCTCTCCTCCCCAACCGCTCCCCTCTCACCCTGACCTCTCAACCACGTCCTTAATATTTATTTCTCTCGAGTGTTTCCTCCTTTTGATGAGAGAGGAAGAGGTAGAGTGAGAGGAGGTCAACACTGAGAGAGAGGGGAGAGTGAGAGAGGGTAGAAAATGAGAGATGAGAGAGTGAGAGAGAGGGGTTGGGGGGAGAGTGAGAGATGGTAGAAAATGAGAGATGGGATAGGGACAGTGAGAGGTGAAAGCAAATGAGAGGGAGAAAAGGATGGAGAGAGTGAGAGGTGGCAGAGAATGAAAAAGGGGTAGGAGAAGAATGAGAGAAGGTGGGAGAAGAGTGAGAAGAAGTGTGGAGAATGAGATAAGATAGGGAAGAATAAAGAGAAAATTGGAAAGAGAATAAGACTGACAAATAGAATAGAAAAGAATAATTGAAAACGGCTGAGAAACAGTGAATAGGGGGAGACAGAGACAAGTGCAGGAGATAAGACTGTGGACGTGTCAGAATTAATACTCTTATGTGTGTTGTCAGTGGCAGGTGAAGTGTTGGCAATGTACAGGTGTAGAGTGTTAGTTAGGTCAGGTGTAGCTACTGATAGTGTTAGTTAGGTCAGGTGTAGCTACTGATAGTGTTAGTTAGGTCAGGTGTAGCGACTGATAGTGTTAGTTAGGTCAAACAGAGACACTATGCAACAGACTTTCTCAACACCCATTGTCCTTATATAAACATGTTTTATTTTACGGTTTCCCCAGTTTTCTCCGCTAACGCCAATACCAAGTTCTCGTTGTTGTTCAAAAGCCTTGCCTGCACTTTAACACGTAAGGTATTTGAGGCTGGCAATGTAGATGAAACTATACACATCAATACATTCGGTGCGTGATCGATGCTCCGTCCCAAAGGTATCTATATAAACAAAGCAGCGAGTTCCTATCATTATTATCGTCTCCATTATACCTGGCCACTCAGGCAACCAGGGAAGGTTAGTGTGCATTTATAGGTGAAAATTGTACCTAAGTAGTTCATGTTTTCAGAAGTGCCGAATTCTCTGACATTTCAACTTGAGTTTATCGTGGTCAGGGTAAATCTCAGCGTGGGCGAATGAAGAGGAGTGTCGGTTTAAAGCGATTTGACTGGCTGCTGACTCAGTGGTGGGGGCCAGGAAGCACCTCCATTACGGCCACACTGAGCATGCGCTAACAAAGTCAGTCTAGGAAAATTTCACACGAAGAAAATCTTGCACCACAATGATAAGAGTAAAACTGGCTAAAATAATATGACTGGGATGAATATATACTTGGATACAGTTGGATATAGATGGATATAAGTGGATATAAATATATACAGTGCAAATGGATAAACAGTAGATTGATATAGGTGGAAATAACTGACTGAAGACAGACACTAGGGTGGGTGGGTGGGTGGGTGGGTGGGTTTGGTCAGGTGGGTTCATGGGTTGGTTTGGGTGGGTGGATGGGTTGGTGGATAGGATGGTTTGGGTGGGTGGATGGGTTGGTGGATAGGATGGTTTGGGTGGGTAGATGGGTTGGTGGATAGGATGGTTTGGGTGGATAGATGGATTGGTGGATAGGATGGTTTGGGTGGGTGGATGGGTTGGTGGATAGGATGGTTTGGGCGGGTAGATGGATTGGTGGATAGGATGGTTTGGGCGGGTAGATGGATTGGTGGATAGGATGGTTTGGGTGGGTGGATGGGTTGATGAATAGGATGGTTTGGGAGGGTGGATAGGATGGTTCGGGTGGGTGGTGGATTAGGTTAGGATGCGATGAGTACGGTTAGGTTTGGGTGGGTGGGTTAGTTCTGATGAGTGAGTGGGTGGGTGGGTGGGTTAGGGTGGGTGAATGGATTGTTCTCGTCTCCGGGATGCAAATATGTTCATAACGCACTCAAGGATACATTACTACTGATAACGCGCTCTAGGGATAATTACAACTGATAACGCACTCTAGGATACATTACTACTGATAACGCACTCTAATGATAATTACAACTGATAACACACTAGGGTACATTACTACTGATAACGCACTCTAAGGATAAATTACAACTGATAACACACTCTAGGGTACATTACTACTGATAATGTACTCTAAGGATAAATCACACCTGATAACGCACCCCAGGATAAATTACAACTGATAACACACTCTCTCCAGCCCTCCATCAACTCCTAATGTTATCTTAATGTGACGTTAAGGTTTATACAATATCATCCACCTGAAGCTTCCCCCCCCCCCCTAGTGTATCTCCCCCTCGGTACCTGTCATATAAATTATTGGGGACTTCATGTTATTCCTCTTACTACCTCTGCCTTTGTCTTATTCATCATTTTATCTTTATTTTCTTCTTTGATCTCTCCTTCTTTTGTTTCTTCTACTTCGTCTTTTTTGTTTTATTCATTATTTTATCCTTAATTCATTTTCTTCTTGTATTTCTCCTTCTTTTATTTCTTCTTTTTTCTACTTCATCTTCTTCTTTTGTCTTATTGATCATTTTATCTTTATTTTCTTCTTTGATTCCCTCCTCCTTATTCTTCTTCTTCTTTCCTGCTTCTTCGTTTGCGTCCGTCTTCCTCTTACTCCACTGCTTTTGTCTTATTCATTTTATCTTTTATTTAATTCTTCTTCTTCTTCTTCTTCTTCTTCTTCTTCTTCTTCTTCGTCTATGTCTTCCTTTTACTCCACTGCATTTGTCTTATTTCTCATTTTATCTTTTATTATCTATTTTCTCTGTAGCCTCGCGACCAACATGTGTATTTCTAGGTGCACACACCGTGTACAATCTACGAGTAAAGTCATGGACAGACGCATGGAACCTACACTAGTGACCTCTGGCAATGAAGAAACTCATAAGTTAAAACTATGATACGAAAAAAAAATAAATCAGATGTTTAGTAAGTTTAAAAAATAAATAAATAAATAAATTAAAATATTACTTTAAATCTCACAGTGCGGATAAGTATTGCAGTTACAAATTTTCCTAGGTGCCAGAGTCCACTAGTGTAGGCTGTTCAAGACTAGTCCAACAGCGTACACATACGTTCATAACATAGAAAGGCATGTACACTAATATGTACACATGGTCTTGTTGAAGCACATTATATTATTCAACAACACCTACTGTTTACATTTAGGTAAAATAATTTACATAATAATTTAAAAATAGCAACAACAAACGAACATCAGCAGAATTAATTATAATAATAATGATATTAAACAATACTAATGCCACTCATAATTTGGGACACTTAGGTTAGGTTAGGAGGCAGAAACTACTAATTACCAATTTATACGAAATCATCAAAAAGAGTACATTATTGTATATTCCTTAATACTCAACGCGTAATTACTTAATTAAAACCGTACGATACGAATTTATACAGACCGGTATATAAAATTATTATTCTTAAATTACGGAGGAACAGACATTCATCAGTTAACAATGTTAAATTTGTTTTAACGTCCCCGCCAGTTTCTACGGGAGTTAATATTTTGCTATTTTGGACTTTATATATGGGTTTCGTTACCTTTCAACATTGTTGGACAGTTATTATTTCTAAGATAATGTCAATAGTTGAATTATTGATCGTAAATACCCAGAAAAATCTGCCATGTCGCCTCGTGTCGTCTGGTTGTTTACAAACAGACCCACTTGGTCTGTGCGTACTCTCACGTCCACTAAAAACATTAAATTACACCATGACGCTTCAACAAAGTTGCTTTAATTAGTACCAGATATCAAAATAAGCACTTTCTGTTTAATATAGCGGGGGATCCGGGAACGAGCCAGGTTACGTTAGGTTAGGTAGGTTTCTTTGGTTAGTAAGTTCTTAGTCTCGTAGACATTTTCTCATAAATGGGGAATTTCCAAAGCAAATGAAGGTCACATTTAAACAATGCGTACCAAAATACACATAAAAAAAATATATTTCCCTGTAAAATACGAAGGGGACGTTACACGAATAAAAAAAAAGTGTAATCTGCAAATTAATGGAGTCAATATTACTGGAAGAGATGATATAACATATGAAAAAATATGGATTGTTTAGTAATAAACAGTTTGGCTTCATATCCGGCAGGTCAACAGTCCTACAGTTGATTAGGGTACTAGACAGGTGGACGGAAATTATCGATGACAGTCAGGCTGTGGACATAGTGTATTGTGACTTCATGAAGGCTTTTGATAGAGTACCCCACAAAAGACTATTAGAAAAAGTATCTAGTTATCGCATTGATGGAAAATATCTTGATTGGGTAAGGAATTTTTTAACTAAGAGAAAACAGAGGGTTGTGGTAAATGGAGAAGTATCTGACTGGAGAGAGGTCACTAGTGGGGTCCCTCAGGGTTCTGTCCTCGGCCCCCTGCTGTTTGTCCTTTTTATCAATGACGTGCCTGAGGCAATTAAACACGACAGTGAGGTATATCTATATGCGGATGACACAAAGATTTTTAGGAAAATAGAACGAGATGAGGATTGTGACATGCTGCAGGAGGATCTGGATGGGATCAGGGGTTGGACTGAGAAGTGGATGCTGAACTTTCACCCAGAAAAAAGTAAATACATGAGGATAGGAAGAAAAAAAGTTGCTGACCATGGATATCATATGTACACCACGATCAAGAAGACCACTGTAGAGAAGGATATAGGGGTAGTCATCGATGATAAGCTGACGTTTTCTGACCATCTAGCTGAGAAAATCAACAAGGCTAATAAAATAGTGGGCATTATTAGAAGAACTTTTGCTCATCTGGATGCACCTATATTCAAGGCTCTGTACACTGCTCTGGTTAGGCCACACCTTGAGTATGCTAATCAAATTTGGTGCCCATATCTCATTAAGGATATTGAAGCAGTAGAGAATGTACAGAGGAGGGCTACCAAATTAGTACCACAAATCAAGGATTTATCTTATGAGGAAAGACTAAGGAAATTACAGTTACCGACACTGGCGTACAGAAGACCTCGTGGGGACCAAGTGGAAACATACAAGATAGTGTGTGGCATATATGACCAGGCATGTACAGCAGGAATGTTCCAGATGACACTACCCGGGGGAACACAAAGATCTACAAAACAAGAGCGAGGCTAAATCTCAGAAGACACTCGTTCACGAGTAGGGTTGTCAACAACTGGAATGGGTTACCTGAGTGGGTAGTGAATGTGGAGACGGTGGAAAAGTTTGAAGCAAAATTAGATAAATACTGGAAAAATCAACAAGTATATAATTTTAGGGCACAATTATCCGCCACACACAGCCACCGTCTGAGTAGAGAAGAGGCTATTGAGCTGGAGTCACAGGCGAGAGCCTCTTCCAGAAGATCATCTGTGAGTATCTGTGAGTATTATAAAATAGTAGGAACTCACCAAATGCAGTAGAGATGTTGCAGTCAGCTTATCTTCCTACACTTGTTTCTTGACTACACTTAGTGCATTCACTTTACACTTAAGTACGTAAACAAGTCACTTATCATATCACCAAACACAATCTACGTATTACGTAATAATGTAAAGCATCATTATTTATAGCAACAATGTTGTCACTCAGAATTGTCACAATAGTTTGTTTCCTTAAAACGTTGCTAAATATTTTCAACACTTAATATTTGTCTCTAAAATGTCTATAGTGATTCATACTTCTAATCAATGTATTGAATAGGTAACAAAGTACTTGTAGCGAGTAATTCAGAGAAATTATTTACGAAAGCTAACGCAGAGTGAAGACGACGCTTGCTAGTTGCGGCCTAACATCGTTTCCATTTGAGAAAAAACAAGTACAGGGTATTTAAATTGTTTTTATTTTATTTCATTTATACCGGAATAAATACAAAAACACATTTAAATAAACTACTGTGCATAACATCGTAAATATTTGGATAAATAACATATAAATCAACGTAAAGAAATAATCTGCCACTGCCCACACAATTTTATAAAAAGCGGGAATCAGTATGTCAGGGGAACTATGATATTTTATATCTTTTCGACGGGATGAAATAAATACAATTAAAATTATTGGTGTCCTGTGTGAGGTTTTTTAAATACTTTTTCTCTGCTATAACGGACACGAAATAAGATATGTTTGAATTATAGAAAAAATATTCATCTCAAATGGTAAAGATGTTAGACGCAGTGTAGTGGACGTCTCCCCTACAAACTGCGTATCGCATTCCAATGTGCCGCCTTCCCTAGCAACCAACCAGTTGTTACCGTATCTTAGCAACGAAACTATTCACCGGCGACTTTCTGGGTTTTCCCAACATGACTCATGGCGGCTGCTGAGGGGTATATAAGCTCTGTCTCTCCATTGAGATTCAGTCTGACCATTCTTCTACAACAAGCAACACCTCCTCCTCCGCCGCTGCCTGCGATTCTCCTCTCCTGCCTGGCGGTCCTTGCTCCCGCCAGCGAGCATGTCCTCCTCTGAGCTTCCTCACCAACCAACTTTCATTCTGCCCATTTTCCTGAACAAGCAACATCTCCTCCAGCAAGCTCCACGCTGTTAACATTTCATTCAACCAGGAGGCCAGCAACAGGCAACATCTTCTCTAACGAAGCTCCTGCACATCTACCTCCTTCAACAAGCTACTCACCGAACGTCTTCTACCTTGCAGCCTCTCACCACACGGCACCTCCAGCACCAGACTGTCTGTCATATAACTTATATATTATACAAGAAAACCACATTAGAGTTTCCTTCCATCCTGAGTGCTAGACAACATTAATACCTCGATACTCCTACAATGGTGACTCCCGGAGATAAGCACTCACACAGGATGGAGGAGACACTGATCACGCTCCCAGTCTTCAAGCAGACACCGGCTCCTCTTCCTGCCCCATGCACCACATTCTGACGACCCCAGCACACCCGTCCTGCCTCAGACGCCGACCCCGGCCCAGCAGTACCTGCCGTGAGGGAAGCACACAACATCCATCGCCTCCACACCCCCTCTTTTCTCCCTCAGGTACTCCCTGCTAATGTCCTGCACCCTGCTGCTGTCGTGGACCCAGCTGCTGTCACGAGCCCTAACCCGCTTCTGCTGACCCAGCCCTTGCTCCTGATCCAGGCCCACACACACCCCAGCAGGCGCATCTGACGATCCTGTACCTGTCGTGAGGGAAGCACAACATCCATCGCCTCCACACACCCTTTTTCTCCCTTCTCCCACAGATAATGTGTATCTAGACAGTTGTATTTCAGCGATCGGCTCATCACGCCATCGCCGTTGTCTCACATGAGGCATGCACCGCCCGGTCTTCCTCACATGTGCTAAGCAACTCTACAATCAACAAGTCTCTTACACCGCCTGGAAGGGAGGGGGAGTATTGTAGTGGACGTCTCCCCTACAACTGCCTAACTGCGTAGCCACGCCACCATCTGTTACCATCTTCCCTAGCAACCAAGCGTATCAGCATTCCAATGCCCGCCGTATCTTAGCAACGGAACTAGTCACCGGCTACTTCTCGGGTTTTCCCACCATGACTCATAGCCGCTGCTGGGTGTATATAAGCTCTGTCTCTCCCTTGAGATTCAGTCTGACCAATCTTCTTGAACAAGCAACACCTCCTCCTCTGCCGCTGCCTGGCGACCCTCGCCTCTCCTCCGCCTGCCTGGCGGTCCTCGCTCCCGCCAGCGAGCATGTCCTTCTCTGAGCTTCCTCACCAACCAACTCTCATTCTGACCATTCTTCTTGAACAAGCAACACCTCCTCCGCGGCTGCCTGGCGGCCCCTCGCTTCTCCTCCGCCTGCCTGGCGGTCCTCGCTCCCGCCAGCGAGCATGTCCTTCTCTGAGCTTCCTCACCAACCAACTCTCATTCTGGCCCATCTTCCTGAACACGCAACACCTCCTCCAGCAAGCTCCACGCTGTTAACATTTCATTCAACCAGGAGGCCAGCAACAGGCAACATCTTCTCTAACGAAGCTCCTGCACATCTACCTCCTTCAACAAGCTACTCACCGCACGTCTCTACCAAGCAGCCCCTCACCACACAGCACCTCCAGCACCAGACTGTCTATCATATAACTTATATATTATACAAGAAAACCACATTAGAGTGTCCTTC
Organism: Homarus americanus; assembly: GCF_018991925.1. NCBI lineage: Eukaryota > Metazoa > Arthropoda > Malacostraca > Decapoda > Nephropidae > Homarus > Homarus americanus. The sequence goes on along the minus strand of NW_024712234.1, from coordinate 1,677 downwards.
CATCCTGAGTGCTAGACAACATTAATACCTCGATACCCCTACAGCAGCATTATCAACACATAACGCTTGTGTTAGCTTTCGTAAATAATTTCTCTGAATTACTCGCTACAAGTACTTTTGTGACCTTTACAGTACATTAATTAGAAATATGAATCACTATAGACATTTTAGAGACAAATATTAAGTGTTGAAAATATTTAGCAACGTTTTAAGGAAACTGTAGTGGACGTCTCCCCTACAACTGTGTATCGCATTCCAATGTGCCGCCTCCCCTAGCAACCAAGCGAGAGCTGTCCCCAGATGTTACCGTATCTTAGCAACGGAACTAGTCACCGGCTACTTCTCGGGTTTTCCCACCATGACTCATAGCCGCTGCTGCGGTGTATATAAGCTCTGTCTCTCCATTGAGATTCATTCTGACCATTCTTCTTGAACAAGCAACACCTCCTCCTCTGCCGCTGCCTGGCGACCCTCGCCTCTCCTCCGCCTGCCTGGCGACCCTCGCCTCTCCTCCGCCTGCCTGGCGGTCCTCGCTCCCGCCAGCGAGCATGTCCTTCTCTGAGCTTCCTCACCAACCAACTCTCATTCTGCCCATTTTCCTGAACAAGCAACATCTCCTCCAGCAAGCTCCACGCTGTTAACATTTCATTCAACCAGGAGGCCAGCAACAGGCAACATCTTCTCTAACGAAGCTCCTGCACATCTACCTCCTTCAACAAGCTACTCACCGCACGTCTCTACTAAGCAGCCCCTCACCACACAGCACCTCCAGCACCAGACTGTCTTTCATATAACTTATATATTATACAAGAAAACCACATTAGAGTTTCCTTCCATCCTGAGTGCTAGACAACATTAATATCTCGATACTCCTACAAAACAAACTATTGTGACAATTCTGAGTGACAACATTGTTGCTGTAAATAATGATGCTTTACATTATTACGTAATACGTAGATTGTGTTTGGTGATATGAAAAGTGACTTGTTTACGTACTTAAGTGTAAAGTGAATGCACTAAGTGAAGTCAAGAAACAAGTATGGTTAGAGGAAGCTAAGGCGGCGTCATCTACACCGCCGCCTTAGGTGAGTTACCCAACTTTAAGCTTTATAATATACTATTATAATTAAATCTTCCTATATTTTTTCTTTTATATTAATAATGGATTAACATTCCTTTATTATTTTATTGTTAAATCATAAATATTAGAGATGCGTTTAGTCCAGGAAAATGTTTTCGGCGTTTTCGTGTGTTATGCTAGAATGTGGGCATATGTTTGTGGTGTGGTGTTAGAGTGTTTATGGTGTGGTGTTAGAGTGTTTATGGTGTGGTGTTAGAGTGTTTATGGTGTGGTGTTAGAGTGTTTATGGTGTGGTGTTAGAGTGTTTATGGTGTGGTGTTAGAGTGTTTATGTTGTGGTGTTAGAGTGTTTATGGTGTGGTGTTAGAGTGTTTATGGTGTGGTGTTAGAGTGTTTATGGTGTGGTGTTAGAGTGTTTATGGTGTGGTGTTAGAGTGTTTATGGTGTGGTGTTAGAGTGTTTATGGTGTGGTGTTAGAGTGTTTATGGTGTGGTGTTAGAGTGTTTATGGTGTGGTGTTAGAGTGTTTATGGTGTGGTGTTAGAGTGTTTATGGTGTGGTGTTAGAGTGTTTATGGTGTGGTGTTAGAGTGTTTATG
>NW_024712233.1:7500-15162 GCF_018991925.1 Homarus americanus | reverse complement strand
CGGGGGTCGATTTGATAGCATACTACAGAAACTTGCACACCCGAATGGGAGACCGTCAAAGTCAATCGGGGGTCGATTTGATAGCATACTACAGAAACTTGCACACCCGAATGGGAGCCAGTCAAAGTCAATCGGGGGTCGATTTAATAGCATACTACAGAAACTTGCACACCCGAATGGGAGACCGTCAGAGTCAATCGAGGGTCGATTTAATAGCATAATATACAAAATGATCCGAGAATGTGCACACACCGAGTGGGAGACGGTGATGAAAGCGTCCGCCCTTGTACACTGGATGGCACTATTTCACTATAGTAAGGGGTAGGGCCACCTCGGTCATATTATACAACATACCAGAGAAGTTCCACACCCGCATGGGAGACCGTCAAAGTGAATCGGGGGTCGATTTGATAGCATACTACAGAGAACTTGCACACCCGAATGGGAGACCGTCAAAGTCAACCGGGGGTCGATTTGATAGCATACTACAGAGAACTTGCACACCCGAATGGGAGACAGTCAAAGTCAATCGGGGGTCGATTTAATAGCATACTACAGAAACTTGCACACCCGAATGGGAGACCGTCAAAGTCAATCGGGGGTCGATTTGATAGCATACTACAGAAACTTGCACACCCGAATGGGAGACCGTCAAAGTCAATCGGGGGTCGATTTGATAGCATACTACAGAAACTTGCACACCCGAATGGGAGACAGTGAAAGTCAATCGGGGGTCGATTTAATAGCATACTACAGAAACTTGCACACCCGAATGGGAGACAGTGAAAGTCAATCGGGGGTCGATTTAATAGCATACTACAGAAACTTGCACACCCGAATGGGAGACCGTCAAAGTCAATCGGGGGTCGATTTAATAGCATACTACAGAAACTTGCACACCCGAATGGGAGACCGTCAAAGTCAATCGGGGTCGATTTGATAGCATACTACAGAAACTTGCACACCCGAATGGGAGACAGTCAAAGTCAATCGGGGGTCGATTTAATAGCATACTACAGAAACTTGCACACCCGAATGGGAGACCGTCAAAGTCAATCGGGGGTCGAGCATACTTTACAAAATGATCCGAGAATCTGCACACACACCGAGTGGGAGACGGTGATGAAAACGTCCGCCCTTATATGTTCGATTGCACTATTTCACTATATTAAGGGGAGAGGGTGCCTTCGCACACATATTCGGTGTGAAATATCTTCCGCCCCCCAGCGGAGCGCTTCGGCGCCTCTGCGAAGCAAAGCGCCGCATTCAAAAACAACAACCAAAATTGCCGTCGCTTTCCCTTCCCTGCCCTGCAATGGCTGGAGCAGCAGCAGAAGAAGAGAGAGAAAATAGTCTCATGGGGTCAGAGAATGGGCAGGAGCGCCGATCTATGAATTTCACTAGCCAGGTCTGTCTCCCACTGAACATTATTACCTCTCGGCGCACACGTCGCCACCACGGTTTCCGGCTGACAGCAGCAGCATCAAGGATGTTGGCGCTTCATTGTAAGTCCGAACTGGTTATTCGCTGTTCGCGAACAGTCGGGTTTTAACCTTGCCTAACAAACGATCACCAACTTCCACTCGAGGTGCGGCACGGTGACTGTCCTATCGTCCGCCTTGGGTATGCTGGATTGCACTATTTCACTATATTAAGGGGAGAGGGTTTCACACACCTATTCGGTGTGGAATATCTTCCGCCTCTAGCCGAGCGCTTTCGCGCCTCTTCATGGGCAAAGCGCTGCATTCAAAAACAACAACCAAAGTTGTTGCCGCTTTCCCCTTCCTGCCCTGCAATGGCTGGAGCAGCAGCAGCAGCAGAAGAAGAGAGAGGAGAAAATAGTCTCATGGGGTCAGAGGAATGGCAGTGGAGCGCGATCTATGAATTTCACTAGCCAGGTCTGTCTCAATTGGAACATTATTACCTCTCGGCGCATCGCCGCTTTCACCACGGTCAGCGACAGCAGCAGCATCATGATGTTGGGCGCCTATTGTAAGTCCGAACTGGGTTATCGCTGGCTGTTCTCGAACAGTCAGGTTTTAAACTTGCCTAACAAACGATCAAACAACCTCCACTCTCGAGGTGCGGTACGGTGACTGTCCTATCGTCCGCCCCTGTATGCTTGATTGCACTAATTCACTATATTAAGGGGAGAGGGTGCCTTCACACACCTATTCTGTGTGGAATATCTTCCGCCCCCCAGCGGAGCGCTTCGGCGCCTCTGCGAAGCAAAGAGCGGCATTCAAAAACAACAACCAAAGCTGTCGGCCGCCCTTCCCCTGCCCTGCAATGGCTGGAGCAGTTGTTGTTAAGTTAAGTTGGTAAATAAAGAGAGAGAGAAAAATAGTCTCATGGGGTCAGAGGAATGGCAGTGGAGCGCGATCTATGAATTCCACTAGCCAGGTCTGTCTCCCAATTGAACATTATTACTCTCTCGGCGCGCACGTCGCCACCACGGTTTCCGCGACAGCAGCAGCATCATGATGTTGCGTCTATTGTAAGTCCGGAACCGGGTTATTCGGCTGTTCGCGAACAGTCAGGTTTTAACCTTGCCTAACAAACGATCAAACAACTTCCACTCTCGAGGTGCGGTACGGTGACTGTCCTATCGTCCGCTCTTGTATGCTGGATTGCACTATTTCACTATATTAAGGGGAGAGGGTGCCTTCACACACATATTCGATGTGAAATATCTTCCGCCCCCAGCGGAGCGCTTCGGCGCCTCTGCGAAGCAAAACGCGGCATTCAAAAACAACAACCAAAATTGCCGTCGATTTCCTCTCCCTGCCCTGCAATGGCTGGAGCAGAAGGAGAGCGAGAGAGAGAATAGTCTCATTGGGTCAGAGGAATGGCAGTGGAGCGGGCTAATGGCGAGTAGGCTCGCGATCTATCAATTACACTAGCCAGGTCGCTCTCCCTATTGAACATTATTACTCTCTCTCGGCGAACACGTCGCCACTGCGGTTTCCGCGACAGCAGCATCATGATGTTGCATCCACCAATTAGTCCGGAACGGGTTTATTCGGCTGTCTGCGAACAGTCCGGTTTTAACCTTACCCAACAAACAACATCCACTCTCGAGGTGCGGTACGGTGAATGTCCTATCGTCCGACCTTGTATGCTGGATTGCACTATTTCACTATATTAAGGGGAGAGGGCGCCTTCACACACATATTCGGTGTGAAATATTTTCCGCCCACAAGCGGAGCGCTTCGGCGCCTCTGCGAAGCAAAGCGCGGCATTCAAAAACAACAACCAAAATTGCCGTCGCTTCCCTGCCCTGCAATGGCTGGAGCAGAAGGAGAGAGATTTTAGTCTCATTGGATCAGAGGAATGGCAGTGGAGCGGGCTTATGGGGCGTAGGCTCGCGATCTATCAATTACACTTGCCAGGTCTCTCTTCCGTTTGGACATTATTTACTCCGTCTCTCTCTCGGCACACACGTCGCCACCCTACTAGTTTCCATCACAGCTGTCTGCTGTCTGCCCAACTTAGCGGACTTGCGTTGGCTGATCAACCCGTCTTCGCGTCTGTGCCGGCCTTCAATGCAGCGCCCAACCGTCTCTTGACCGAGATTCATTGCACTATTCCACGCGCAAACGGCTACCCTAAATGTGCATAGACAACGCTCATGGTTCAACACGACCAGGGCGCAGTCTGGGAGCCGAGTATACTAAAAAGAGAGTTTAGCAGCCAAAACTCGTCAAAGCACACGTTGGGTTACCCCATCACCTAACAACGATGGCGGTTCCCACCCGTGAAATACACAACCTAACCAATATTGGGCGACGATGGCGCTCATGAGCCCACGTCCCCACAAACAGTAAGAGAAAGAGAGAGAGGAGGAGATGGGCCAATGTGCGGTCCCTCGCCCAATGTCTTATGCCTCGCTGGGGCAAAGAGAAGAGAAGAGGAGCGGATAAGGGAGGAGATTGGCCAACGTGCGGTCCCTCGCCCAATGTCGGCTGCCTCGCTGGAGCTGGGTAAAGAGGAGAGGAGCTGATAAGGGAGGAGATTGGCACACACGGTGGCGCTGCCGGCGCCGAGGATAGCAAGAGAAGGTGCAGTTTGATCTGATCATCTGGTTTGCTATTTCTCTAAGGCCAACGTGCGGTCCCTCGCCCAATGTCGGCTGCCTCGCTGGGGCAAAGAGAAGAGGAGAGGATAAGGGAGGAGATTGGCACACACGGTGGCGCTGCCGGCGCCGAGGATAGCGAGAGAAGGTGCAGTTTGATCTGATCATCTGGTTTGCTATTTCTCTAAGGCCAACGTGCGGTCCCTCGCCCAATGTCTTCTGCCTCGCTGGGGCAAAGAGAAGAGGAGCGGATAAGGAGGAGATTCGCCAACGTGCGGTCCCTCGCCCAATGTCGGCTGCCTCGCTGGAGCTGGGGCAAAGAGGAGCGGATAAGGGAGGAGATTGGCACACACGGTGGCGCTGCCGGCGCCGAGGATAGCAAGAGAAGGTGCAGTTAGATCTGATCATCTGGTTTGCTATTTCTCTAAGGCCAACGTGCGGTCCCTCGCCCAATGTCTTCTGCCTCTCTCTCAATCTCACTATTTTGGCCGCCGTGATAGGCGCCGCCAACAGCAGCAGCTACCTGGTTGATCCTGCTAGTAGTCATATGCTTGTCTCAAAGATTAAGCCATGCATGTGTAAGTACAAGCCGATTTAAGGCGAAACCGCGAATGGCTCATTAAATCAGCTATGTTTCATTGGATCTGTAAACCCACTTACTTGGATAACTGTGGCAATTCTAGAGCTAATACATGCAATTGGTCTCTGACCGCAAGGGAAGAGCGCTTTTATTAGTTCAAAACTGGTCGGGCCCCGGTCCGTAACCCACCTGTGGTGAATCTGAATAACTTCGGGCTGAGCGCACGGTCTCCGCACCGGCGCCGCTTCTTTCAAGTGTCTGCCTTATCAGCTTTCGATTGTAGGTTATACGCCTACAATGGCTATAACGGGTAACGGGGAATCAGGGTTCGATTCCGGAGAGGGAGCCTGAGAAAACGGCTACCACATCTAAGGAAGGCAGCAGGCACGAATTACCCACTCCCGGCACGGGAGGTAGTGACGAAAAATAACGATGTGAGTCTCATCCGAGGCCTCGCAATCGAGTACACTTTAAATCCTTTAACGAGTATCCATTGGAGGGCAAGTCTGGTGCCAGCAGCCGCGTAATTCCAGCTCCAATAGCGTATATTAAAGTTGTTGCGTTAAAAGCTCGTAGTTGGATCTCAGTTCCGACTGACGGTGCACCGCCCGGTGTTTACTGTCACGCCCGAACACGCCCGGCCGCCGCACGGATGCTCTTTGTCGAGTGTCCCGAGTGGCCGGAGAGTTTACTTTGAAAAAATTAGAGTGCTCAGAGCAGGCTATTTGAATGGCCCGAATGGTGATGCATGGAATAATGGAATAGGACCTCGGTTCTATTTTGTTGGTTTTCGGAACCAGAGGTAATGACTAATCGGAACAGGCGGGGCATTCGATTGACGCTAGAGGTGAAATTTTGGACCGTCGCAAGACGAACTACTGCGAAAGCATTTGCCAAGGATGTTTTCATTAATCAAGAACGAAAGTTAGAGGTTCGAAGGCGATCAGATACCGCCCTAGTTCTAACCATAAACGATGCCAACTAGCGATCCGGCGTTATTCCCATGACCCGGCGGGCAGCTTCCGGGAAACCAAAGTCTTTGGGTTCCGGGGAAGTATGGTTGCAAAGCTGAAACTTAAAGGAATTGACGGAAGGGCACCACCAGGAGTGGAGCCTGCGGCTTAATTTGACTCAACACGGAAACCCACCAGGCCCAGACACCGGAAGGATTGACAGATTGAGAGCTCTTTCTCGATTCGGTGGGTGGTGGTGCATGGCCGTTCTTAGTTGGTGGAGCGATTTGTCTGGTTAATTCCGATAACGAACGAGACTCTGGCCTACTAAGTAGTCGACGGATCTCCAGAAAATGGTGTCCAGTTCGCAACTTCTTCTTAGAGGGATAAGCGGCAATTCTAGCCGCACGAGATTGAGCAATAACAGGTCTGTGATGCCCTTAGATGTTCTGGGCACGCCTACACTGAAGGGATCAACGAGTTTTCCTCCGAGAGGAGCGGGTAACCCGTTCAAAGCCTTTCTTGATAGGATTGGGGCTTGCAATTGTTTCCCTGAACGAGGAATTCCCAGTAAGTGCAAGTCATCAGCTTGCGCTGACTACGTCCCTGCCCTTTGTACACACCGCCCGTCGCTACTACCGATTGAATGATTTAGTGAGGCCTTCGGACTGGCGCTCTTGGATTGTCGGCCCCGCTGCCCGCGAGGGTTTTCTGGGGTCGTCGCCTCGAGCTGACGGAAAGATGTCCAAACTTGATCATTTAGAGGAAGTAAAAGTCGTAACAAGGTTTCCGTAGGTGAACCCGCGGAAGGATCATTAACAGAGAGAAAGAGAACGGGGCGCTCTTAAAACTACTACTACTACTCTCCTGATTTGGGCGGTCTCGGGCTCTGCTCTGGCAACTCCAGCAGCGAAAGAGGACAATCCCGGCCCCCGCACCAAAAATAGGTACCACCACGCTGTAGGTGGACCACACTCGGGCGAGAGCGCGAAGACCGGAGGAGGAGGACGGACGGGGCTTTGGACGGCTGCCCGTCCGTTCCTTACTACCGGCGAATAAGCCTCTTGACCCAAAAGAGTGAAATTCAAGTGTCAAAAAACAACAACAAGCCGTCCGGCCAAACCCAAACCACAAACTTGGGCTATGTCTGTCAAACCCTTTCATTGAGACTCGACCTGTGATGGTTAGTCGCAAAAAGACCAAATGGCAAATACACAACTCTTAACGGGGGATCAACTCTTAACGGGGGATCACTCGGCTCGTGGGTCGATGAAGACCGCAGCAAACTGCGTGTCGGTATGTGAACTGCAAGAATACCAGATACATCGGCTGTTGAACGATATTGCGCGGCGCAGCCATATGAGCTTGTCGCCGCCACTTCTACGAGGGTCGGAAATATACATCCATCGGCCAGCGCGCAGTTCGGTGCCATGACTGTCTCTCGGTTAATGCAGGGTAATCAACCGAAGCCTGCCTTTGGGTTTAATCGCCCGCTTGCGCGAGGCGCGGCCCTTAAAAACAAGCAAGTTTACTACTAGCAAGTCCATGGACTTGGCGCACCCACATTCAACCACAACAGGCGACAGTTGTCACCGCAACAACTGGAGGCGGCGCTCTTTTGCCTGCTGTCCACAGAGACACGAATGGCCGTCGGCCGCTCATGGCTGATGCTGCACATGTTCTAAGAGGCACTCCATCCCACGAAGAGGAAACGAAACCGGGTCGGATATCTTTTAAGTAAGCCCCGCCGGAATTTCGTCTATCACCTCGAAAAGAGTGCTTGGCATGCATTGCAGTGGAACCTAAATTGATGAGTGCGCCTGGGCCCGCAGTCTACCATGTAGTGGTGCAGGCAGAGAGATGAGAATGCTTGGGTGACGCCGTGCTCTTCCTCACGCGCTCCTCCACCCTCTCCCACGGTCAGACGCGGTGTGGGCGTTCTCTTTGAGAGTTCGCCACGAGTCCACGTCTATCTCATGACTGGGAGGGAGGCAGGGGAGTTCTCTCTAAACGCGTTAAAGACGGTGTTGCGCCTCATAACGGCGCTCGCCGGG
>NW_024712232.1:0-18470 GCF_018991925.1 Homarus americanus | reverse complement strand
TAGTTACGTATTGCTGGTACAAGCCCTACCCTTGTGGCTCAAGGTGCTGATTGCATTTGAAAAAATAATGTCTTGAATAATCATTGTTTAGTAAATCATTGAGATTATATCTTCTTGATTTTGTTCAACTCAATGGTGATATTGTTTTTGACTGACTGTACATAAATTGATATTATAATAGTAGAATGTTTATATATCTTGTATTGTTCATACATTCTAAATTTATTTGTCTTTACTTTGTATGGCATGTGAAGTTTGAAAGTTAATTTAGAATATTGTTTCAATAGAATGAAAATAAAGTATAAAGGTAGTAAGGTGTTTTATTTTCTTGAATGTAGAGGAGCCAAGACCAAAATATGGAATGAGAACCTTGTAAATCTTTATACATGCACCTTACAAATCTCTTTTACACCCACCCTCCTCCATGTCCTCCCCACACACCCCCTCCTCCAGGCCCTCACACCCACACCCTCCTCCAAGCCCTTCCCTACCCGCACCCTCCTCCATCCCTCCATACCCACACCCCTGCTCCATGACCTCCATACCACACCCCTGCTCCATGACCTCCATACCCACACCCTCCTCCATGCCCTCCCTACCCACACCCCCTGCTCCAAGCCCTCCATACCCACACCCTGCTCCAAGCCCTCCATATCCACACCCCTGCTCCAAGCCCTCCATACCCACACCCCACCCAAGCCCTATACCCACATGCTCCTCCATGCCCTCCATACCCACACCCCTCCTCCAAGCCCTCCATACCCACACCCCTCCTCCAAGCCCTCCATACCCACACCTCCTCCAAGCCTCCATACCCACACCCTCTCCTCCAAGCCCTCCATACCCACACCCTCCTCCAAGCCCTATAGCACCACACCCCTCCATTCCATACCCACACACCTCTCCAAACCCTCATCCACACCCTTCCTCCATACCCACACCCCTCCCCCATGCCACCCATACCCACACACCCTCCCCCATGCCACCCATACCCATCCCTCCAAGGGATGCAGGTGCCTCCAGAGACTCTCACAGGGTGGCAACGCCTCAGGAAACTCAATGGTAGTGGTGCCCTCTGAGACCATCCCAGGGTTAGTGGCATTCCCAGGGGCCCACTCATGGGCAGCAGCCTAGGGACACTCCCAGGAACAGGGCGCCTCCCGGGATTTTAGGGACTTTCCTAAGGGCAGCAACGACCCCAGGGACTCTTCCCCAGAGCGACGGCGCCCCTGGGAATCTCCCCAAAGCGACGGCGGCCCCTGGGAACCTCCCCAGAGCTATGCCTCCCAGGAGTGGTGGCGCCACCAGGGGCCCTCCCAGGAACAGTGATGCCTTTACGACTCCCTGGGCGACACTCCCCAGAGACTCTATCAAGGGTCCACACGGGCCCTATGGCATACTTGTTCGCTAGTCATATATTACATACTCCCAGCAGTCCTTACTGAACTATGATTGGTGGACTATTTTTTAACCCACAAAATTACAGCCAATAGGAGAAGAGAACAGTCAGTCAACATAACTCCACAACTTATGTTTTCCTGTTGGATATTATTCTCCTGCTACATTCTTCAGAATGCGATGATACTGGAAATGTATTGGGAGGTGTATTTATTTAACTTTGCATCTCCCAGAATCTAAATAGCGTAAAAATACTGCACCAAGGGTTCTATAGGTCTGGCGCTCCCTGGGGCCCCTCCCAGGAGTGGCGGTTTCCACCAGCCAACTCAGGGGTGTCGTCCACCCAGGGGCCCCAGGGTGGCGGCGCCCGCGAACACTCCCAAGGACAACGGCGCCTCTTAGAAACACTCCCAGGGGTGGTGGCTTACCCAGGAATTTCACGGGGACAGCAGAGCCCCCAGGTACCATCGTAGGGATTGTGGCGTTCTAGGGCCCCACTCAGGGCGGGGCAGCGCCCACAGGGACACTCCCAGAAACAGCGGCGCCTCCCGGCCAGGAACCTCCCACGGGCAGCGATTCCCTAGGGACTGTTCCTGGAGCGACGGCGTTCCCAGAGACCCTCCTCGGAGGAAGTTGCCCCCAGGCTCCTTTTTCCGTGTGGTGGCACTACCAGGGCCCTCCTAGGGACAGTGAGGGTTTCTTACAGGGTAGGCAGCATCCCCAGGGACAACTGCACTCCCAGGATTCCTGCAACGTCCTCCCCAAGGGCCATGGCGGCCCCAGGGACTTCACCAGAGTAACGGCACCCTGGGGTCCCTCCAAGGCATGGTGGCGCCACCAGGAGCCCACCAAGGCCGGTGATGCCCCAGGGACCATCCCAAGGGCGGTGCACTCCAGGGACCCTACCAAGGGTTCCCAGGAGACCTATGGCATGCCCTGCTTGTTGTGTCATATATATATTACATACTGCCAGCAGTCCCTTACTGAGCTATGATTGGTGGACTATTTTTAACCCACAAAATTACAGCCAATAGGGAGAAGAGAACAGTCAGTCAACACAACTCCACAACTTATGTTTTCCTGTTGGATATTGTTCTCCATTACATTCTTCAGAATGCGATGATACTGGAAATGTATTGGGAGGTGTATTTATTTAACTTTGCATCTCCCAGAAATTTAAATAGCGTAAAAATACTGCACCAAGGGGTTCTATAGGTCTGGCGCTCCTGGGGCCCTCCCAGGAGTGGCGTTTTCCACCAGGGCCAACTCAGGGTGTCGTCTCACCCAGGGGCCCTCCCAGGGGCGGCGGCGCCCCGTGAACACCCCAGGGACAACGGCGCCCTTAGAGTCACCCAGGTGGTGGCTACCCAAGGATTCTCACAGGGACAGCAGAGCCCCAGGTACCATCGTAGGGATTGTGGCGTTCTTAGGGGCCCACTCAGGCGGCAGCGCCCACAGGGACACTCCCAGAAACAGCGGCGCTCCCGATTACCTGCAGGAACCCTCCCACGGGCAGCGATTCCCTAGGGACTGTTCCTGGAGCGACGGCGTTCCCAGAGACCCTCCCTGGAGTGAAGTTGCCCCATGTGCCTTTTCCGGTGTGGTGGCACTACCAGGGGCCCTCCTAGGGACAGTGAGGGTTTCTTACAGGTAGGCAGCATCCCCAGGACACCACAGGACAGCGGCGCTCCCAGGATTCTTGCAAGGTCCTCCCAAGGGCCATGGCGACCCAGGGACTTCACCAGAGTAACGGCACCCCTGGGGTCCCTCCAAGGCATGGTGGCGCTACCAGGAGCCCACCCAAGGCCGGTGATGCCCCAGGACCATCCTAAGGGCGGTGCACTCCAGGACCCTACCAAGGGTTCGCAGGAGACCATGGCATGCCCTGCTTGTTGTTTCATATATATTACATACTACCAGCAGTCCCTTACTGAGCTATGATTGGTGGAGTATTTTTTAACCCACAAAATTACAGCCAATAGGAGAAGAGAACAGTCAGTGAACACAACCCCACAACTTATGTTTTCCTGTTGGATATTATTCTCCGTTACCTTCATCAGAATGCGATGATACTGGAAATGTGCTGGGCGGTGGTGTATTTATTTAACGTTGCATCTCCCAGATCTAAATACCGTAAAACCTACTGCACACTGGGCCCTTAGCAGGTCTGACATTCCCAGAGGACCACTTACGAGGGAAGGGGGGGGGAGGGTGCCCACAGGGTTTCCTACAGGGCCAGCATCGTCCCCAGGGACACTCCCAGGGACAACAGCGCTCCCAGGGACAACGGCGCTCCCAGGGTCCTACCGAAAGGCAGTGGCGGTCCCGAACTTCACCGAAGAAATGGCACCCGAGGGGACCTCCAAGGCGTGGTGGCGCCACCAGGAGCCCTCCCAAGGCCAGTGATGCCCCCAGGACCATCCCAAGGGCGGTGCAATCCAGGACCCTATCAAGGGTTCCCGGAGGCCTGCATGCCCTGCTTGTTGTGTCATATATATTACATACTGCCAGCAGTCCCTTACTGAGCTATGATTGGTGGACTACTTTTTAACCCACAAAATTACAGCCAATAGGAGAAGAGAACAGTCAGTCAACACAAACACCACAACTTATGTTTTCCTGTTGAATATTATTCGCCGTTACCTTCTTCAGAATGCGACGATACTGGAAAGTGATGGGCGGTGGTGTATTACTTAACGTTGCATCTCCCAGAGATCTAAACACCGTAAAACCTACTGCACCCAAGGCCCTTTCAGGTCTGGCGTTCCCAGAGGCCTTCGAGGGGCGAGGTCATGCACAAAGCTTCTACAGGGCCGGCAGCGCCCTAGGGACACTTCCTGGGTCAACAGTGCACCCAAGGACCCTCCCAAGGGCAGGACCGCCCACAGGGACCCTCCCAGAGTGACGGCACAGCCAGGGTCCTCCGGCGTGGTGGCGCCACTAGGGGCTCTACTAGGCCGGTGATGCCTCCAGGGAGCCTTCCACAAGCGGTAGCGTCCCCAGGAACACTCCAGGGACAACGGCGTTCCCAGGAACTCTTGCACTGACCCCCCTGCAAGGGTACCGGCGCCCCAGGACACCCCCGAAGCGACGGCACCTCTAGGGACCCTCTCCGGAGGAGGGTGCCCCTGAGGGCCCTCCCAAGTGTGGTGGCGCCACCCGGGACTCCCAGGGACGGTGATGCACCAAGGGGTCTCCCAGATGCGTGCACTCCAGGGACCCTACCAAGGCTTCCTGAGGCCTGTGGTATGCCCTGCTTGTTGTGTCATATATATTACATACTGCCAGCAGTCCCTTACTGAGCTATGATTGGTGGACTACTTTTTAACCCACAAAATTACAGCCAATAGGAGAAGAGAACAGTCAGTCAACACAACACCACAACTTATGTTTTCCTGTTGAATATTATTCGCCGTTACTTTTCCAGAATGCGACGGTACTGAAAATGTGATGGCCGGTGGTGTATTTACTTAACTTTGCATCTCCTTGCACAGGATGTAAGGGTGCACTCAGGACCCTACCAAGGGTTCCCAGGAGACCTATGGCATGCCCTGCTTGTTGAGTCATATATATATATAACTGCCAGCAGTCCCTTCCTGAGCTATGGTTGGCGGAATATTTTGTTAACCCACAAAATTACAGCCAATAGAGAAGAGAACAGTCAGTGAAAACAACACCACAACTTATGTTTTCATGTTGAATATTATTCGTCATTACCTTCTTCAGAATGCGATGATACTGGAAATGTGATGGGCGGTGGTGTATTTATTTAACGTTGCATCTCCCAGAAATCTAAATACCGTAAACCTACTGCATACTGGGCCCTTACAGGTCTGGCGTTCACAGAGTTAGTTTTTTAGTTTAACAAATTTATTGGCAAAGCTTGTAGTACAGTTTGCCTATTCTGGAGTAATTCAGTCAGGTCTTGACACTGAGGGTGGCATCACTTCACTGCCACGCAGGACAGAGGTTCATACACAAAGAAATACATCATATTCATTAACAGCTATATATGTATAGAGGTCAGATTCATGTGGGTAATATCACTGATCACTGCCATGCAGGACAGAGGTTCGTACACAAGAGATGCATCCCTGGGACCCACCTGGAGGACGGCGCCCTCAGGGACCTCCCAGGCGTGGTGGTGACACCAGGCCCTCCCAGGGACGGTGATGCCCCGGGGACCCTGCCAATGGCGGTGGAGTCCAAGGATCCTACCAAGGTTTCCCAGGAGGCCTATGCCCGGCTTACACTTTAGTAATTTATCGACCAAAATATACTTTTATCTCAGAATTCAAATTTAAGGGTTTAACTAATTAAGAGCTTTCAGAATAACACACAAACCCTAAATCACACCTTGGAAACCCATAGTTGATGAGTAATTAGCATTGAAAAATGTCAGTAAAATATATCAAGGGTCATTTTGGCCAAACCCTCTTTATCTACACTTCCTCCATGCCCTCCATACCCACACCCCTCCTCCAGGCCCTCCATACCCAAAACCCTCCTCCAGCCCTCCATACCCAAACCCCTCCTCCAAGCCTATACCCACACCCATCCTCTATGCCCTCCATACCCACACCCCTCCTCCATGCCCTCCATACCCACCCCTCCTCCATGCCCTCTATACCCACACCCCTCCCACATACCCACACCCTCTTCCATGCTCTCCATACCCCACCCCTCCCCATATCCCACCCTCCTCATGCCCTTCTACATTATCCCATTCATTAATATACTTTCCCCATTTAGCACACTGTGTCTGGTTGGTCATTCTCCCTCATGTTAACTCTCATCACTGTCAACAGATGGCGCCACGTTGCCTTGGTCTTACCCCATCTTTAGCTCCCATGACAGGACACAGGGGCTACGACTATCCGGTTTGCTGGAGCAGATGTTTGTCACATTTCCTGTCAGAACGTTTCAAGTCTTGTGGGGAAAAAAGATCTTCCTGGAAGTTTATTATCTGTAAGAAGTGGTGTGCCTTTGTTGTAGTTTCTCTGCAAGAAAAAGAAACACAGGAGAATCAATTATGTATTCAGCAAGAAAATTCCTAATAAACAATCCTCTGGGAAATATTGAATTATGTTTTGTACCTTTATCTTATATAGCTCAAACATTAAACTCTCTTTACAACCAACGTAGAGGAGATGACCGCCATCATTATACATACAAGGTCAGTGTGTACTGGGAGGAGACATGATTTTGACCTTGTGGATTGGATGATAACAAAGAAGTTAAGAAAAATAAAACAAACAGATTATCGTCAGCAGACAGAGGCGCGCTATCAACGAACATTATTAAATAAAAAGAAAAAATCACCCAAAATAGAGATATCTACAGAGAACTTCTTTTTAGTGTAGGCAACAAGAAGAGTGAGAGACAGGGAGAATTAGAAACTTGAGTGGTGTCTTGTCTCTCAGTAGTTAGTTCATCACAGCTGAGGGGGGTGGAAAACTATCTCCAGCGTATGTTGTCCGGAAACGAGAGTAGTGGGTCTCATCTGCAGCCCTGTGGTGAGAGACGTCATCTTTTAACGTAATAAAAAAACAGAGAGGAATAAAAAAAGTAGAAAGAAAAGTGATAAACACACTCTGAGGCTTAAGTCTAAAATGAAGGCGTCGTGTCGTCTTCTGTTATGAGGGAAGGATCTGAACGTTTATTTTGCTAATGGCGTGCAATTGAAATTTTTAATAGGCAATTTAATCCTCTCCATCACCGAGCATCGCGACGCTGATTACACCTCGACCTCGCTACAACGTTCGACCCCAAGTTCTCACCTTGGGAACTGCATCATAGACTTTATACACTTCTACCCAGTTAATGCTGAGTATTACCCAAGTGGGAAGTATCTGGGCCTCAAGTGGGTTCTGTGGAGTTGTAGCTCAGTGATATAAGCAGGGCACCAGCATTACAAGGAGCCGCCTTCTAACGTGTGTAATACGAGAATCAATTTAGAATTTGTTTGCTATCTATTGTAACTTGGGGGAAAAATAGACGTGTGTTTTTCAATCCAGCCTTTTTCTGGGAGGTGCACGCCGGGGGTGAAGTTATTCCGGGCGACAGTGGCAGGTGGTGGTGGGACGAGGGTCGGGAGGGGAGGTAGGCTAGTCCGTAGCTGAGGGAGGGGAGGGAGAGGAGGGGATCACTGCTCATGGATATACAAAATAATAAAAGATCCTGTTATTATAATAGGGAATATGACATAGACATCTTAAAACAGGAGAAATCAATCAGTACACACACACACACACACACACACACACACAATACACACACACAATATGATTACTGTATATGTCGCGCGTGTGTGTGTGTGTGTGTGATTTCAATATATTCATACAAAAAAGAGTGCATGATTTATATATTTATGAGAATAAAGAAAGGTACCAGAGGGAGAGACTGCACACAAAACACTGAGACCACGACACAAGGATAACTCACCACCGTGTTGGAGGGTCATTTCCACCTGTCTTGTCACCCGGACAGGGAACAGAAACCACATTTCAAATCACTTCTCATCTCATTTTGTACAGGGAAATAAACAACATCGGGGTGTGCAAGATGGTTTAGGAAGCTGTCTGCCTGTAAAATTATTCAAGTTTTTTGAGGTCAACGTTTCAAAAGTTTTCATCCGCTGTGTCATAATTTTTACCATTGGGGCGCGAGAACTCTTTTATTGTGTAGAGGAAATGGAGGGTTAGTGACTTTAACCGTCGAGGATTAACTGTCGAGGTGCTACTTTACTGGAGGTTTAACTCTAAGGCTACTGTAGCTATATCTTGAGAGAGGAAGCAAAGGTGTAGTACATTTGAGGGAAAAATACAGAGGTTACAATACAGGAGGAAGTTGGAGAGAGAGAGAGAGAGAGAGAGAGAGAGAGAGAGAGAGAGAGAGAGAGAGAGAGAGAGAGAGAGAGAGAGAGGATAAGGTTCAGGAAGAGGATGGCCGGGGGGAGGGAGGAGGGAGAGGAGGCAGGAAGAAAAAACGGGAAGAGAGAGAGGAGGGGGAGGGAGGGTCGGGAGAAAGCAAAGAGGTGGGAAGAGAGGGGGGGGGGAAGGAGGCAAGACGAAAGAGTTAACTGAATAGCCACCGAGGGAGAAATTTTAGAGACGAATTACCTGGTTCATTGTTAGAGTGTTTGCAGTCATTATGTTAAGTGATTAAGACTTGGGTGAAGTGACAAGTGTTCTCTGTCTGTCTGTCTGGGAGGACTCTGGCTCCTCAGTTACAGTCGTGCCGAGAGATTAAAAACTTTAATAGACTGGGACACTATAACACCAGGAAGAAGAGGAGGAGGGTGTTGATCATGAGGAGGAGGAGGAGGTGGTGGGGGAAGAGGAGGATGGTGAAGGAGAAGATGGTGGGGGAAGAGGAGGGAGGAGGAGAAGGAGGAGGAGGAGGAGGAGGAGGAGGAGAGGAGGTGGTGGGGGAAGAGGAGGAGGTGGGAGGTGAGGGGGAAGAAGAAAGGAGGAGAGGAGGAGGAAGTGGAGGAAGTGGTGAGCGGGAAAGAGGAGGAGGAGGAAGAGGAGGTTATAGGAAGGAAGAGAAGGAGGTGGTGGAGGAAGAGGAGGTGGTGGGGAAGAAGACGGGGATGGGGTGATGGGAGTAGGGAGGATGAAGGAGGGAGGAGGAGGAGGAGATGTGGGGAAGAGGAGGAGGAGGAGGGGAAGGTGGTGGGGAAGTGGAGGAGGTGGCAAAGGAAGAGGAGGCGATGGGGAAGAGAAGGAGGTGGGAGGAGGAGGAGGAGGAGGAGGAGGAGGAGGAGGAGGAGGAGAGGGAGGAGGCGAAGGGGTAGGAGGGGGGGGTGGGAGGGGGAGGAGGAGGAGGTGGAGGGTATAGGAGGAGGAGGAAGTGATGGGAAGGAGGAGGAGGAGGAGGTAATGGGGAAGGAGGGGGGGGTGGGAGAGGAGCAGGTGGTGGGGGGAAGAGGGGAGGAGGTGGTGGGGAGAAGAGGAGGAGGATGTAGTGGGGAGAAAAAGGAGGAGGGGTGATGGGGAGGAGGTGGGGGGAGGTGAGGGGAGGAGGAGGTGGGGAGGTAGAGCAGGTGGTGGGGGAAGAGGAGGGAGGAGGAGGTGGAGGAAGAGGAGGAGGATGGGGAAGAGGAGGGGAGGTGGTTGGGGAAGAGAGGAGGAGATGGGGG
Organism: Homarus americanus; assembly: GCF_018991925.1. NCBI lineage: Eukaryota > Metazoa > Arthropoda > Malacostraca > Decapoda > Nephropidae > Homarus > Homarus americanus. The sequence continues at coordinate 8,929 of NW_024712232.1, read as the reverse complement.
GGGGAAAGGAGGAGGTGGTGGGGGAAGAGGAGAGTAGGAGGAGGATGTGGGGAAGAGGAGGTGGTGGAAAGAGGGAGGGTGGTGGGGGGAGGAGGAGCAGGTGATGGGGAGGAGGAGGAGGTGGTGGGGAAGAGGGGAGGTGGTGGGAGAAGAGGAGGAGGAGGTGGTGGGGAGAAAAAGGAGGAGGAGGGAGGATGGGGTGATGGGAAGGAGGAGGAGGTGGGGAGGAGGAGGTGATAGGGAAGGAGGAGGAGGAGGAGGAGGAGGAGGAGGAGGAGGAGGAGGAGGAGGAGGAGGTGATGGGGAGGAGGAGGAGGTGGGGAAGAGGAGGAGGTGGTGGTGGGGGAGGAGGAGGAGGAGGGGAGGCGGAGGATGGAGGAGATGGAGGATGGGGAGGATGGGGAGGTGATGGGGAGGAGGAGAAAATGGAGGAAGGAAGAGGGGAGGTGGTGGGGGAAGAGGACGAGGTGGGAGGTGGGGAGAAGAGGAAGAGAGGTGATGGGAAGGAGGACGAGGTGGTGGGGGAAGAGGAGGTGAGGGGAAGAGGAGGAGGAAGTGGAAGAGGATGTCACTATATTTTACGTCCTGTACAATAATCTTTTCCAGCAAAGTTTAATGATTAACAATTATTATTTTTATTATGTAATCAGATATTATTTGTCTCATGGTTTGTCAACAAAGAACATCACTCTAGAATACATTAAAACACTCAAATTTATTCTTTCAAGCAATTTTATTAATAATTGTTTTCCTTCTTTTATTCATTTGGTGACACTAGTAAGATCAAAACAATTAATTCCAGTTTCCAGGTCGTAAAAGTAGTAAATAATGTAAATATCAAATCACTATAGACCCATAGAACACTACAAGCCTTTGTGATCACCATTTTTAAATTAGTTTGCTTTATAGTGAGTTCGTTTTCTTATTTCTGTCCGGGGTATATTGCTGTCAAAATCAACACACGGGGAATATTTTACTCAGTGTAAGGTATTCGCAGTAAACCCAGGCAGTGATAAATATTTCGAGAACTAATGATCATCTTTGAGGGTGTCTGGTATGATTAATCTTTCTTATCCTTACCTTACACCCCACCTTACACACCCTCACTCTCAAACCCTTAAAACACCTCCTCCCGCACCCTCATACCTTGACACACTTACACTTTGGCTCACACTCATACCCTCACACTTTTAAACCCTCACACACTTTTCTCAATCAACTTAAAAGGATCTGATTAGTAATATACCTTATTCATCTCTTTGTTAACGAAGTATTTCTAATTAGATCTACTGTCGTCTTGCAGGGTTGTGGCGGACAATGGTGATATTGAGGAGCTCCTGCCACAGTTATCAACACTCTACCACCAACACCAACGTCCCTGTTTATTAACTGTGGGAACTTGGCCTGTACCTGAATACTGAGGAACCACACGAGAGAGAGAGAGAGAGAGAGAGAGAGAGAAACTGTTTCAAGAAGTGATGTGGTACAAGAAATTGAGAGCTCAGAATCGTCACGGTAAGAGGAAGCAACAAACGTTCAGAATCAACATCTACACGACAAACGTTTAGGACCCAATACGTCTAGGACAAAGGTTCAGAATCAACATCTACGCGACAAACGTTTAGAACCCAGTAAGTTCAGTATAAACGTTCATTCACACGTCCAGGACAAATGTTTAGACCCAACACACTAGAAAAACTCTCAGCTAGGTCGTACCCACCGTGAAGGACCAGAATCGGAGTGCCAGCCATGTTGACCCCGTTTCTAGAAGGCGGGGAGAACAAAAGAATTGCGCGCCAAGACGGGATGGTGAATGGCTGGAAGAGCGATTATTGGTCCGCCATTGTTCTCAACAATGGCGCATGCACCTCTTACTTCCGCGCTACAGCGGCACAAGTGGTCCTTGTTGTTGCCGCTTGAGATGGTAACTAAGTGGTGGATGTTGATATCTTTGAGAAAATTCGTGTTTTTTATATATCTATACCTGAGATATCAGAACTGTTTATCATAAAATAAATATTTTGATATTCTGATAATTTTAAAGAGACGATATTAACAAGATTAGTAGAAAAAGGATATTTCAGAATAGATGTCAGGAGGACATTTTGTGATAAATCATATGAACGTCTTTCATGTATCTCGCTTCAATTTGGTAAGGTGTTGGAGGCTCAAGTCGTCTATACATGATTATTCTCTCGTTAGTCACTATCTCTTGTCTACTAATATGTTAGGGTAGGTGAGGAGGCCTTGGCCTGGGTGTTTGATTGGCTATGTACCAAGACGATCTCTAATTCGGTCAAACGAGAGAAGTCCAATGTGCACCAATACAAGGATTCTTTTCTCCATTGTGTATAAACTTAATCATGAACTAGTGTTGACGTTCTCACTGCTATAATTAACAGATGGTGTCTTGGAGTATACTCTAATTTTATTCTTTACTTGGGAAATACTCAATACAGCCTCGATGTGAAATACAAACGTATATTATTAAACTATAAGTTTTTGAGTTAGAGTTTCACGGTTGTATTTCATACACCATAAAATATTATAGCCATTGAAGATAAATATAAAGAAAATTATTTGACAGTCATAGATTTCAAGTTTTATGTTAATTCATAAATCGTCATAAACAACAACAAATAAATAATACTACTATTATTACTAATAATAATAAAATAATAACACTAATACTTTGAATAATAACAACATAATAGATGCGAGAAGGACACAGGAGATAGTTATATGCCAGGTATTCTTCTTTGTTTTAACGAATCAATTTTAATCTGCCTCTGACAGCCTGATGTAGAGAGAGAGAGAGAGAGAGAGAGAGAGAGAGAGAGAGAGAGAGAGAGAGAGAGAATATCCATTACTAGTAAAAAATCATTATACACACAATAATATTACTTATATAAATATTTTATATTCTTCTAAAGTTAAACCAATAATAAAATAAACCCAATAAAATATTATATTCGTCACAGTTTTGTGTCTTGAGTGCGTTGAACGAACAAATAAAAAGGAACAACCATGTAATTTCTCTCAGCGGTAGTTTGTCATGCTCGTATCACAGTAGTTTATGACTACTATTATCCTTCACATCAAGCTGCTGGTATAAGACGGCCAATAAACAGCTTAACGTAGATTCAGTTAATCAATGTGTCGACAATGCAGGTGTCATAAAAACCAACACGGAGGTGATATGTGGCGTCAAACAAATTAGCACAAATGGGGTGAGGCTATGTGGGCGGTGTGGGGGACGGAATAAGAGAGGGGTGGGAGGGTGGGCGGTGTTGTTGATTTCACAGGTGGAAAGGAAACATGGGTGCGTCACCGGGGAGACGGGTACCAGGGGGTGTTCACTTGTCAGTCAGGCAATTGCGGGACCACCAACACGTATTCATGGCTGATCACCAGATAGAATATGCATATAGAGACTAACACTGGTTATATTACACTTAGGAGCAGTGAGGAGTGGTGCCTCACTGCCCAGCGAGAGCTGAGGGCGTTGCAGGCGCTACTGTAGAGACGGTAGCACGGCCAGGTAATGAACCGTGAGAATGGTGACATGACGTTACTGGCTGGAGGCTGACACTCTTGCATAAACACTGGTGGTGGGGGCAACACCTCTCACACACCTCCTTTACTCTATACACCTTCACCGCCTCTGTAACTCCACGCTCTTTCCTTTCACCCACACCTCCCTTTCACCCCATTGAATTTTGTTGGGCCTTCCTTTCACCTCCCGACACATCTTCCTTCAATTACAATTCTCCCTTCACCCCACAGAGAATCTTGGTAAGTTCAGCTTAAGTTACGTCAATATGGCACAGTAACCAGCTTGGCAGTGTCTCAGGACTGACTGATTGACTGTTGACTGATTGACGTCGTTATCCCACACATCAGTCGACTTTGAGCTTGTGAAGAGAACTCCTGTATGGGTGTTAAACTTGTTGGCTGGGTTGTGTGGAAGTAGCGTCGGAGGTGAAGACTGGCAGGACGACGGTAAAAGGTATTGAGGAATTCGAGGGAGTATATGTGTTGGAGGGTTTATAAAAGTGTTAGAGGAAATAGATGAGTAGTGTGTTGAGGAACGGAGGGAGAAAAGTGTGTTAGAGGAATGAGACGATCTTGATTAGCTTATTTACGACAAAGTATAAATGTAAGAGGGGAAAAGAAAACTTGTACTAATAAACTAAATTAAATACTATATTTTTTTTCTTTCTGAGCTATAACGTTGTGACGCTTTATTAAAATCAGAACAGTACTTCAAGAACTCCATTGCAAACTTTTCATTCGGAAATTTTGGAAACCATCTTTTGCATTTATTTCGTGTTCTTATTATTTGGTATTTTTTTCTCGTTTTCTGAGCTGACTTATACTTTCTCCGTTCTCGCTCTTGATTTTTCATTCTCCTATTTTTCTTTATTTAGGTGTTTGGTATTTTTTGTCTCTGTATCTCAATTTCTAATTTTGTTTCTCACGTTTCGCCTTTTTATCCTATGAACTAAATCACTGAAAAATCAATGATTTACGTGATCAAATATAGCGTCTGTAAGGCCCAGAATAATTAATTGTTTACAACCTACATGACCACAATACGGGAGATGAGGGAGGACCTCCTTCCCTCCCCTGTGTTGACTGACACTGAAGGTAAAATGACATGTATACACATTTCAATATTGATGATAGTATATTTCACACACACACACACACACACGTATATATTCTCCTATATATGTAAAAGCAAATCGTCTTCTTTAACTTCCTCTTTGTAAGAGGGAGCAGAGAGGCACGCGTTGTTGTTCCCCAAAGGCCTCACACGTCCAATCAAAGGAGACTTTCTGGATAGGAGAAAAAACAGAGTTACCAAGATTTGATAAAAGGGATAAAATGACTTACCATTGTCCAGGTTACAGAGAGAGCCATTATCTCATGGTATTGTGATATCATTGGTACTATGGTATAAAAGAAGTGTTAAAGAAAGATGTTTGGAGAAATGTTTTAGTGTTGTAAAGGACTGGGATGTTGAAGTTGGCAGTGGTAGAACATATGTAAAATAGTGATGTGTGTCGTCTCCTCAAAGAAAAGTACGTTCCAGATTTCTTTTCCTCAAATGATACACCCATCCAGTTGTTGCTACGTCTCACCAGTGTTGACGAGGGTGATAACTGGTAAAAGAAGAAGAAAAAAGAAAAGTAAAAAGAAAAAGAAAAAGATGTATGTGTGTGTGTGTGTTTGTGTGTATATTTGTGTGTGTGTGTGTGTGTGTGTGTGTGTAAAAAAATATTGTCATCAAAAATTATTCCTCTATTTTTACTTCTTTCCTTTCTATTTTCTCTCTATCAACTCCAATGTTCTTTTCTACGCTGTCATTTCCTGCCTCTCGCTTCTCCTTCGGTCTCTCTCTATTGTCCCCATTTCCATCTTTTTGCCTTTCTTTCTTTGCTCTATTCTCTATCTCCTCACTTATGTTTTGATGTTTTTGTCCCCATTCTACTCTTCTTCTCTTTTCTGCCTTTCAGGTTTTTTCTTTTCTCTATCTCATTCTTCTCTGTTTCTCCTCATCTCATTTTGTACCTTTCTCCTCTTCTCCCACTTTACCTACCCTCCTACCTCTCTCTCTCTCTCACACATATCTCTTCCCTTCCTTCCTCCTCTTCCTATCTCCTCTCCTCCTTCCTCCCTGTTCCGCCTGCCTACAACTGGCGGAAGTGGGGTGAGAGAGGAGGCGGCTCCTATCTGTCGTTCAATATGGTACCGATTTTGCTCAGATATAATTTCTCTTTACTTGGAGGAAGTGCAACGCCCTTCTCTCTTCTTTCATCTCCTCCTGTTTATCCTCCCTTTGTCTCCTCCTCCCTTTGTCTTCCACCCCATCTCTCTCTTCTTTTATCGTCTTCTCCCTCCTTCTTCCTTTCTCTGTTTTTCTGTCCTAATTTTTCTGTTCTCTTTGTTTCTCCTTTTTCTTTCTACCCCTCGTCCTCGTTTCTCTATTTTTGATTTTGCCTCTTTCCCTCACCTTTACTCACCTTTTTTCATTTCTATGTTTCAACGGAGGAGAGAGAGAGAGAGAGAGAGAGAGAGAGAGAGAGAGAGAGAGAGAGAGAGAGAGCAACAACAATTACCTCTTCCTTATCCCCCCCTATACACACACCACAAACATTTCCACCTACAACAGGAAAGGTCTCTCCCCCCCTGTATCACGATAACAAAGATCCACGTATGGTTGCAACACAACAGACCCCTCCATTCTGCACGTAAAGATATCAGTTCTGTTTGTTTCCAGAGCTAACACTGCCTTTTCTTATGGCAGCACGGTCATTAAGAAAACCCCCCACCCCCCACCCCCACCCACCACCCCACCCCACCCACTCACATAGGGATTATCCCACAGACACAACACTTTGTATGCTTCGCTGCCTGCCCATGAGAGAGAGAGAGAGAGAGAGAGAGAGAGAGAGGCCCCAAGTTATGCGACCCATCTGAGAGAATATATCAAGATTTATCTGAAAGTCTACCTAAGACTCCACTTGACACTTGCCTGAGGTTGACAAGACACGTCAACACACCCGTCTGGTACGCACGCAATTGGGGAAGCATGAACACCTTCCTTTTAATAACTTCAATGAGTCAGTGTGTCTGTAAATCTGTCTTTGTTTGTGTTATATTTTATTAGTGTTATTTTCAGGTGTTTCATCAAGGTCCACACATCCCCCCACACACACACACACCCCACATCCTCTACACACCCTTGGCATATCTCCTCTCATACACCTCAATATCCTTTCCTCTACCCCACATCTTCTCACACACCCACATCCCTCCCCCCACACACCCAACACATCCCGCCACACATCCCCAGTTTTGACTGGATTGACCAATCTATCATTTCTGAATGAATGAATAATTGTCCTACTGACTTTGATGACGGTTCATAAAACAACGATTGACCAAATGGCAATGACTGAATAATTAACTGATTGACTGATTGACTGGACAAATGACTGGACTGACTGACCGAATCTGACTGACTTAACTGACCGACTGACTTAACTGACTAATGAATTGGACGGACAGACCGACTTAACTGACTGACTGACTTAATTGACTATCGGAATCTTATCACCAATTCTTATCGTTTATACCTGCTTTTTTTCTCTAATCTCCTGGGTGATTTTCCTTTTCATCTGGTTCTTGATTGTTCCTCTGTCGACCGTCCCATTTTACCCAGCATCTTCACCTCATCCCAGCCCATTTAAGAGAGAATGCAGGGTCACAGACAGTGAATCTATAGAAGAACGTGCAGGAATGTTCACATGGTGTGAATGCTATGAAGGTTCTGTATGTGTGTGTGTACAGTGTGTGTGTGTGTGTGTGTTGTGTGTGTGTGTGTGTGTGTGTGTGGGTCGTTTCTCAGAAGGATCAAGTACCCATGGCTACAGAATGCCTGTTAGGCTCAAATAAAAAAGCTTCCTTGATCATCTAAGATATATCAACGCTCAATTAGCAAAATTCCAAGAGGAGGAGGAGGAGGAGGAGGAGGAGGAGAGGCAGGAGGAATAAGAGAAGAAAAAGAAGAAGAAGAAATAGTTTTCGCTTCCTCTACCTAAGACTTGTATATAATCATGACAAGTAATTTCATTACAGCCGTACATGTGTTGTTTGACGAACTTACTGCCTGACAATTTTGAAAAACAAATTAGCCAAGAAGGATATATATTATTATTCTTACATGGTAGTAACAAAGCAGAAGATTCAGATCTCATAACACCAGTTTTTTTTTTTTACCCAATTAAAGATAGGGGATCTAAAACTCGAGTCTGGCAGCCTTATTTTCGGTAGCCTGAGAGGAGGATGCAACGCAGACTTTATAGCGAACCCCTGGCCCGTCACTCGCTGCAGAGTCTATGTTGAGCTCCATAAAACCTCCTAATGAGGGCACTAAGACTATAAGAGAACGAACAGAAGACTTTGCCAGTTAAATCCACGGAAAATAACTGTGATAAAGGCACAGCCTTTAGACGTGGGGGTTCTCTCCATAAAGATTAGAAAAAGAAGAATTTCTGAGGTAATTACATCCTTGGCTGCTTTTTTGATGTTGATGACGTGCCTTTACCTGGAAGACGTATGTTTAGGTAAGAGAAGGTATGATTTATCTGGAAGGAAGAAAGAGAGAGAGAGAGGAAAGAAAAATACTTGTAAAGTTTAATCATGGGGAAATGTAGAAATGTAAGAGGTAATGAATGTTGGTTGCGGCATAATGAGATAATTATGTTTCATCATGAGGTAATATTTAATGAGGAACACACTTAGCTGATGACATGGGTTTAGGGTGGTGAGGTATTACGTCGTGGGAGTGTGGGGTGTGATGGGTGTGGGGGGGGGGGTATTAAAAGGGGGTTGGGGTGGAGGATGAGGATGTGTAGTGTGGAGATGTGGGGGAGCTGATAGTCTTTTTGAAGTTTAGGTTTAAGTTTTTGATGATTATAAACTAAAGACAGGGATGATATGACAGTTGTGGTGTTGATGAGAAATAACGGTAAATAAGAGATAAAACAAGATGAGAATAATGAAGGTTAAAACAAAAGTAATTGCAATAAGGTTTAAGATACAAAACACCATCAAAATTGAACAAGGAAAGACTAAAAAAAAAAAATAGACTCACTTTGTTTTTATACAAAAATATAACGAAGAAAATATCAGTTTTTCGTCCAATTTTTATGTTGTTTTCTGATATCGTCAAAAAAACACGACGTCAAGTATCATTATAAGGACAAATAACCAGCCAGTAATGAAGTCACCGAACCCAAACAACGAAGCTGTAAACATGAAAACACAACACCCGAGTTCTTCACACGTTTTAATTCTTTCACGTATATCCTCAAACCTGAGACCAGCAAATGCAATATGTAAATCAACGAAGCAATAT
>NW_024712231.1:0-8636 GCF_018991925.1 Homarus americanus | reverse complement strand
CAGAGGAGTACCTGAGTGTCAGAGGTGTACCTGGGAGTGTCAGAGATGTACCTGGAAGTGTTCGAGGTGTACCTGGGACTGTCAGAGGTGTACCTGGGAGTGTCTGAGGTGTACCTGGGAGGCCAGAGGAGTACCAGGAGTGTCAGAGGCACCTATGTGAGTGTCTGAGGTGTACCTGGGAGTGTCAGAGGTACCTGGGAGTGTCAGAGGTGTACCTGGGAGGTCAGAGGTGTACCTAGGGAGTGTCTGAGGTGTACCTGAGAGTGTCTGAGGTACCTGGGAGTGTCAGAGGGTACCTGGGAGTGTCAGGAGGTGTACCTGGGAGTGTCAGGAGGCACCAGGAGTGTCTGAGGTACCTGGGAGTGTCAGGGGTGTACCTGGGAGGTCGAGGTGTACCTGGAGAGTCTGAGGCATACCTGGGAGTGTCTGAGGTACCTGGGAGTGTCTGAGGTGTACCTTGGAGTGTCTAAGGTGTATCTGGGAGTGTCAGAGGTGTACCAGGGAGTGTCAGTGGAGTACCTGGGAGTGTCATTGGTGTACCTGGGAGCGTCAGTGGTGTACCTGGGAGTGTCAAAGGTGTACCTGGGAGTTTCAGAGGTGTACTTGGGAGTGTCTGAGGTGTACCAGGGAGGGTCAGAGGTGTGCCTGGGAGTGTCAGAGGTGTACCTGGGTGTGTCACGGGTGCACCTGGGACTGTCTGAGGTGAACCTGGGAGTGTCTGAGGTGTACTTGGGAGTGTCTGAGGTGTACCTGGGTGTGTCTGAGCTGTACCTGGGAGTGTCAGAGGAGTACCAAAGAGTGTCAGAGGTGTACCTGGGAGTGTCTGAGGTGTACCTGGCAGTGTCTGTGGTGTACCTCTGAGTGTCAGGGGTGTACTTGGGAGGGTCAGGGGTGTACCTGGGAGGGTCAGAGGTGTACCTGGGAGTATCAGAGGTGTACCTGGGAGTGTCAGAGGTGTACCTGGGAGTGTCAGTGGTGTACCTGGGAGGGTCAGAGGTGTACCTGGGAGTGTCTGAGGTGTACCTGGGAGTGCCTGGGAGGTGGCCTGGGAGGTCACAGCGCACTCTGGGAGTGTCAGAGGTGTACCTGGGAGTGTCTGAGGTGTACCTGAGAGGATCTGAGGTGTACCTGGTAGTGTCTGAGGTGTACCTGGTAGTGTCTGAGGTGTACCTGGCAGTGTCAGAGGAGCACCTGGGAGTGTCTGAGGTGTACCTGGGAGTGTCAGAAGTGGACCTGGGAGTGTCAGAGGTATACCTGGGAGTGTCAGTGGTGTACCTGGGAGTGTCTAAGGTGTACCTGGGAGTGTCGGAGGTGTACCTGGGAGTGTCAGAGGTGTACCTAGGAGTGTCAGAGGTGTACCTGGCAGTGTCAGAGGTGCACATGGGAGTGTCAGGGGTGCACCTGGGAGTGTCTTAGATGTACATGGGAGTGCCTGAGGTGTACCTAGGAGTGTCTGTGGTGTACGTGGGAGTGTCAGCGGAGTACCACGGAGTGTCAGAGGAGTACCACGGAGTGTCAGAGGAGTACCTGGGAGTGTCAGAGGTGTACCTGGGAGTGTCAGAGGTGTACCTGGGAGTGTCAGAGGTGTACCTGGGAGTGTCAGAGGTGTACCTGGGAGTGTCAGAGGTGTACCTAGGAGTGTCTGAGGTGTACCTGAGAGTGTGTGAGGTGTACCTGGCAGTGTCTGAGGTGTACCTGGCAGTGTCTGAGGTGTACCGGGCACGGTCTGAGTTGTACCTGGCATTGTCAGACGTGCACCTGGGAGTGTCTGAGGTGCACCTGGCGTGTGCTGAGGTGTACCTGGGAGTGTCAGAGGTGTACCTGGTAGTGTCAGTGGTGTACCTGGGAGTTTTAGAGGTGTACCTGGAAGTGTCAGAGGTGTAACTGGGAGTGTCAGGGGTGTACTTGGGAGTGTCAGTGGTGTACCTGGGAGAAAGTCGTGGAGGTGTACCAGTGAGTGTCACAGGTGTACCTGGGAGGCCAGAGGTGTACCTGGGGGTGTCAGAGGTGTACCTGGGGGTGTCAAAGGTGTACCTGGGGGTGTCAGAGGTGTACCTGGGAGTGTCAGAGGTGTACCTGGGAGTAACGGATGTGTACCTGGGAGTGTCACAGGTGTACCAGGGAATGTCAGAAGGAGTACCTGGGAGTGTCAGGGGTGTACCTGGGAGTGACAGCGGTGTACCTGGGAGTGTCAGAAGTGTACCTGGGAGTGTCTGAGGTGTACCTCGGAGTGTCTGAGGTGTACCTGGGAGTGTCTGGGGTGTACCTGAGAGTGTCACAGGAGTACTAGTGAGTGTCAGAGGTGTACCTATGAGTGTCTGAGGTGTACCTGGGAGTGTCAGAGGTGTACCTGGGAGTGTCTGATGTGTACCTGGGAGTGTAGGAGGAGTACCATGGAGTGTCAGACGAGTTCCACGGAGTGTCAAAGGAGTACCTGGGAGTGTCAGAGGTGTACCTAGGAGTGTCTGAGATGTACCTGGGAGTGTCTGAGGTGTACCTGGGACTGTCAGAGGTGTACGTAGGAGTGTCTGAGGTGTACCTGGGAGTGTCTGAGGTTTACCCGGGGAGTGCTGGTACCTGGGAGGCCAGGGGTGTACCTGTGGAGTGACAGTGGTGTACCCGGGGAGGTCAGAGGTGTACCTGGAGGTCTGTGGTGTACCCTGGAGTGTCTGAGGCTTCACCTGGAGTGTCAGAGGTGCACCTGGGAGCAAGTCTGATGTACCTGGGAGTCGGAGAGCACCATGGAGTGTCAGGACGAGTGCCACGAGTGTCAGAGGAGTACCTGGGAGGTCAAAGGTGTACCTGGGAGGTCAGAGATGTACCTGAAGTGTTCGAGGGTGTACCTGGGACTGTCAGGAGGTGTACCTGGGAGTGTCTGAGGTACCTGCAGAGTGTCATGAGCAACAGGAGGTCAGGAGGTGTACCTAAGGAGTGTCTGGAGGCCTGGGAGTGTCAGGAGGTGTACCTGGGAGGCCGGGGAGGTACCTTAGGGAGTGTCTGAGTGCACCTGAGAGTGTCTGGAGGTGTACCTGGAAAACAGAGGGGCACCTGGGAGTGTCAGAGGTGTACCTGGGAGTGTCAGGTGTACCTGGGAGTGTCTGAGGTGTACCTGGGAGTGTCAGGGGTGTACTTGGGAGTGTCGGAGGTGTACCTGGGAGAGTCTGAGGTATACCTGGGAGTGTCTGAGGTGTACCTGGGAGTGTCTGAGGTGTACCTGGCAGTGTCTGAGGTGTACCTGGCACGGTCTGAGGAGTACCTGGCAGTGTCAGACGTGCACCTGGGAGTGTCTGAGGTGCACCTGGCGAGTGCCTGAGGTGTACCTGGGAGTGTCTGAGGTGTACCTGGGAGTGTCTGAGGTGTACCTGGGAGTGTCAGAAGTATACCTGGGAGTGCCGGAGGTGTACCCGGGAGTGTCGGAGGTGTACCTGGGAGTGTCAGAGGTGTACATGGGAGTGTCAGAGGTGTACCTGGTATTGTCAGAGGTGTACCTGGGAGTGTCGGAGGTGTACCTGGGAGTGTCAGAGGTGTTCCTGGGAGTGTCGAAGGTGTACCTGGGAGTGTCGGAGGTGTACCTGGGAGACGGGAGGCACCTGGGAGTGTCTGAAGGTACCTGGCAGTGCTGGGCGGTGTACCTGGGAGTGTCAGGTGTACCTGGGAGTGTCAGTGGTGTACCTGGGAGTGTCAGGTGTGTACCAGGGAGTGTCAGAGGAGTACCTGGGAGTGTCAGAGGTGTACCTGGGAGTTTCGGAGGTGTACCTGGGCGTATCGGAGGTGTACCAGGGAGTGTCAGAGGTGTACCTGGGAGTGTCTGATGTGTACCTGGGAGTGTCAGAGGTGTACCACGGAGTGTCAGAGGAGTACCACGGAGTGTCAGAGGAGTACCTGGGAGTGTCAGAGGTGTACCTGGGAGTGTCAGAGGTGTACCTGGGAGTGTCAGAGGTGTACGTAGGAGTGTCAGAGGTGTACCTGGGAGTGTCAGAGGTGTGCCTAGGAGTGTCTGAGGTGTACCTGAGAGTGTTTGAGGTGTACCTGGCAGTGTCTGAGGTGTACCTGCCATTGTCTGAGGTGTACCTGGCAGTGTCAGAGGTGCACCTGGGAGTGTCTGAGGTGCACCTGGGAGTGTCAGAGGAGTACCACGGAGTGTCAGAGGGAGCAGCAAGGCCAGAGGTACCTGGGAGGCCTTGAGGCAAATGGGAGTGCTGGGAGGCACCTGGGAGGCCAGTGGTGTACCTGGTAGTGCTCAAGGTGTACCTGGGAGAAATGGAGGTGCACTCAGAGTGTCACAGGTTGCACGGGAGCCAGAGTGCGTCAGGAGGTGCACCTGGGGGCTGGGAGTGCACCTGGGGTGCCAGAGAGGCACCTGGGAGGCCGGAGGTGCCTGGGAGCAATGGGAGGTGTACCTGGGAGGCCAGAGGTACCAGGGAATGCCAGAGGAGGCCTGGGAGGCCAGGGGCACGGGGAGTGACAGTACCTGGGAGTGCTGGGGAGGTACCCAGAGGCCTGGGTAGCCTGGGAGGCCAGGAGGACTAGTGAGTGTTGGGGAGGTGTAAACAAGAGTGCCTGAGGTGCACTTGGGAGGCCAGAGGTACTGGGAGTGTTTTATGCGTACCTGGGAGCAATGGAGGAGTACAGGAGTAAGCTGGGATGAGTGCCACGGAGGCCGAGGAGTACCTGGGAGGACAGGCCTGGGAGGCCAGAGGTGTAATGGGAGTGTCTGAGGTGCACTGGAGGAAACCTGAGGTGCACCTGGGTGAGTGTCTGGGGTGTACCTGAGCAGTCCAGTGAGGACCAGTGAGTGCTCAGAGGTGTACCTAAGGAGGTCCGAGGTGCAATGGGAGGCTGGGAGGTGCAACGGGAGTGTCTGATGTAACTGGGAGCAAGTTGGAGGAGCAACAGAGCAGCTGGATGAGTGCCAAGGAGCAAGCGGAGGAGCACCTGGGAGCAAGGAGGTACCTGGAGCAAGCAGAGATGTACCTGGAAGTGTCTGAGGTGTACTGGGACTGCTGGAGGTGTACTTGGGAGGTTCGAGGTACTGGAGCGAGAGGCCAGGGAGGCTGGGAGGCACGCAGGGAGTGCTGAGGTACCTGGGAGGCGTTGTGAGGTGGGCCTGGGAGTGCTGGGAGGTACCTGGGAGTGCTGGGAGGTACCTAGGGAGGCCTGGAGGTACCTGAGAGTGTCTGAGGTGCACTTGGGAGCAGTCAGAGGGCACCTGGGAGCAACAGAGGTGCACCTGGGAGGCCAGAGTGTGCACCCAGGGAGTGCCTGAGTACCCAAGGCCAGTGGTGCACCTGGGAGCGTCGAGGTGTACCCAGAGAGTCCGAGGTACCTGGGAGGTCTGAGGTGCACCTGGGAGTGTCTGAGGTGCACCTGCAGTGTCTGAGGTGTACTGGCACGGTCTGAGGTACTACAGTGTCAGACGTGCACCTGGAGTGAGCCTGAGGTGCACTGGCGAGTGCCTGAGGTGCACCTGGGAGGCCTGAGGTACCCAGAGTGCTGGGAGGTACCTGGGAGCAAGCCAGAGGTACCTGGGAGCACAGAGGTGCACGGGAGTGTTTGAGGCAAAATGGAGCACAGAGTGTACCTGGGAGCAAGCCAGAGGCACCTGGGAGGCCAGAGGTGTACCTAGGAGTGCTCAAGGTGTACCTGAGTGTCTGAGGTACCTGGGAGCAAGGGAGGTACCTGGGAGGCCGAGGTACCTGGGAGGCCAGAGGTACTTAGGAGGTTCTGAGGGTACCTGGGAGGCCAGGGGTGCACGGGAGGCCGGAGGTGTACCTGGGAGAGTCTGAGGTATACCTGGGAGTGTCTGAGGCACTGGGAGTGTCTGAGGTGTACCTGCAGTGTCTGAGGTGCACCTGGCACGGGTCTGAGGTGTACCTGGCAGTGTCAGACGGCACCTGGGAGTGTCTGAGGTGCACCTGGCGAGTGCCCGAGGTGTACCTGGGAGTGTCTGAGGTACCTGGGAGTGCCTGAGGCACCTGGAGGCCAGAAGGTACCTGGGAGTGCCGGGAGGTGTACCCGGGAGTGTCGGAGGCACCTGGGGAGTGCTGGGAGAGGCACAAGGAGCAAGCCAGAGGTGTACTGGTATTGCCAGAGGTACTCTGGGAGTGTCGGAGGTACCTGGAGTGCCTGAGGTGTACCTGGGAGGCTGAGGTGTACCTGAGCAAGGCCGGAGGTGTACCTGGGAGGCCGGGAGGCACCTGAGTGCTCAAGGCACCTGCAACACATGTACTTGGGACACAGGCACCTGGGAGCACAGGCACCTGGGAGGTCAGACAGGCACACCTGGATATCAGAGGCAGGCACCTGGGAGGCCAGAGGTGCACCCAGGAGGCCGGGAGGTGCACCTGGGAGGTCAGAGGTGCACCTGGGGAGGCCAGAGGTGCACCTTGGGAGGTCTGAGGTACCTGCGAGGCCAGAGGTACCCAAGGCCAGTGGTGTACCCAGTGTCTGAGGTGTACTCTGGGAGAGTCGGAGGCACCAGGGAGGTCACAGGCCTGGGAGGTCAAAGGTAAAAATTTGGGGTGCTGAGGCAAAATGGGTGTCAAAGGTGTACCTAAAAAGGAGGTGGCCTGGGGAGTGTTGAGGTGCACTCGAGTAACGGATGTGCTCTGGGAGTGTCACAGTACCAGGAACACAGGAAGGAGCACCTGGTTAGGTGCCTGGGAGGAGGAAAGGTACCTGGGAGCACAGAGGTGTACCTGGGAGTGTCTTGAGGTGCACCCTGAGTGTCTGAGGTGTACCTGGGAGTGTCTGGGGTGTACCTGGGAGGTCACAGGAGTACTAGTGGAGGCTGGGAGGTGTACCAAGGAGTGTCTGAGGTGTACTTGGAGTGTCTGAGACTTGGGAGTGTCTGATGTACCTGGGAGGAAGCGAGAGCACCATGGAGGTTGGGGACGAGTGCCACGAGTGTCAAAGTGAGTAACGGGAGTGCTTGGGGAGGTACTCTGGGAGCAAGCTGGGAGATGTACTTCTGGGAGTGCCTGAGGCAATGGGACTGCTGAGTGTGTACTTGGGAGGCCGAGGTGTACTTGGGAGGCCAGAGGAGTACCAGGAGGCCAGAGGTGTACTGCGAGGTTTGTGGCTGCTGAAGTGTTGGGAGGTGGGCTGGAGGAGTGTCTGAGGTGCACGGGAGTACAGAGGTAATGGAGGCCAGATCTGTACTGGGCACAGAGGTGCACTTAGGGAGGCCTGAGGTTTGCCTGACAGTGTCTGGAGGTGTACCTGGGGAGGCTCAGAGGCACCTGGGAGTGTCAGGAGGTGCACCTGGGAGTGTCAGAGGTGTACCCAGAGGCCTGAGGTGCCTGGCGTGAGCGCCTGAGGTGCACCTGGGAGTGTCTGTGGTGCACTGGGGAGTGTCTGAGGTGCAACGGGAGGCTGGGGTGGTGTACCTGGAGTGTCGGAGGTGGGCACCTGGGAGTATCGGAGGTGTACCTGGGAGTGTCTGAGGTGTACCTGGCAGTCAGCAGTGTACCTGGTGCAGTGTCAGGTGGCATACCCTTGGGAGCATGATGGCGCCTGGGAGCATCAGGAGGTGTACCTGGTAGTGTCTGGAGGCACCTGGCAGTGTCTGGAGGTGGCACCTGGGAGGCTGGTGAAGTGGACCTGGGAGTGTCAGAGACACCTGGGAGTGCTGGTGGTACCTGGGAGTGTCTACAAAAAACCTGGGAGCAAGCCGAGGTGCACCTGGGAGGTCAGAGGCACCTGAGGCCAGAGGCAGGCCCAGGAAAAGCCAGAGGTGCACATGGCGCTAGGGTGCACCTGGGAGCAGTCTGAGATGCACATGGGAGTGTCTGAGGTACCTAGGAGTGTCTGAGGCATGTGGGAGGTTGCATGAGGCTCACGGAGAAGTCAGAGGAGTACCACGGAGGTCAGTGGGCACCTGGGAGGCTGGGAGGTACCTGGGAGCAAGCTGGAGGTACCTGGGAGGCCAGGTGTACCTGAGAGTGGCTGAGGTACCTGGGGAGGTTGGGGAGGTGTACCTAGGAGGTTTTGAGGCACTATGAGAGAGCCGAGGTGCACCTGGCAGTGTCTGAGGTACCTGGCAGTGTCTATGTGTACCTGGTGTCAGAGGTGCACCTGGGAGTGCCTGAGGTGCACTCTGGGAGGCTGGGGAGGAGTACTACGGAGTGTCAGGAGGAGTACCACGAGCAAGGAGAGTACCTGGGAGGCCAGGAGGCACCTGGGAGGCCTGAGGTGCACCTGGGAGTGTCAGAGGTGCACCTGGGAGGCCAGTGGTGCACCTGCAGTTCAAGGTGCACCTGGGAGAGCCGGAGGTACCTGGGAGCAACAAGAGGCACCTGGGAGTGCCAGAGGCACCTGGGGGGTGCTGGGAGGTACCAACAGAGGCACCTGGGGCACAGAGGTGGCACCTGAGTGCCGGAGGCCTGGAGCAATGGAGGTGCCTGGGAGTGCTGGGAGGTACCAGAATGCTGAGGAGTACTTGGGAGGCCAGGGGTGTACCTGGGAGGAGGAGTGGTGTACCTGGGAGGCTGGAGAGGCACTCTGGGAGTGCCTGGGGTGTACTCTGGGAGTGCTGGGCAGGAGGACTAGTGAGGCTGGGAGGTGTACCTATGAGTGGGTTTTGTGTGGCCTGGGAGTGCTGGGAGGTACCTGGGAGTGTCTGATGTACCTGGGAG
>NW_024712230.1:0-25874 GCF_018991925.1 Homarus americanus | reverse complement strand
AAGGCTAGGTTAGAAGAGGCTGTCCTCAACTACCTTATTGACAATGAAATCATAGCCCAACCGTCGGGAAATTCAGAGGAAATTGTTATACCAAGTAATTTGGCCTTACAAGTTGAACTCAAAAGACTCGAGGTGGAGCTGGAAACTCTCAAACAACGAGGTTTGGCTCAAGGTAGTAATACTTCAACATTCAGTGTAGACAAATGTCTCAACAGTGTTCCTAAATTTAATGAGGAAGAACCAGACAAATTCTTCTCTCTTTTTGAGAAAATTGCCCGACTTAACAAGTGGCCTGTTTCTCAATGGTCTCAACTTATTTATAGATCTTTCACTGGTAAGGCATTAGATGTGTTTTCTCCCCTCTCTGAGGATCAAGGTCGAGAATATGCCCTTGTTAAGTCCGCGGTTTTGAGCGCGTATAAACTTGTTCCTGAAGCCTACCGGCAACAGTTCCGTAACTGCCGGAAGACTGACAAACAAACATTTGTGGAGTTCTTCAGGCAGAAACAGGTTCTTTGTCGGAGGTGGATTGAAAGTGAGTCTGCCCATGTAGAACATGACAAGCTTGTTGAACTAATCCTGCTAGAGGAGGTTAGAAAGTGTATCCCAGGCGACATTCGAGCACACTTGGATCAGAGAGGTATCTGTACCCTGGCTGATGCTGGTCCAGTGGCTGACCATTATTCCTTAACTAATAGAAATGTAAATTCCAGGTCTTATGCTCCCATGTCCCAGTCCTTCACTTCCTTCAAGCGACCCTCAGGTTCTGCATCATCTACCCCGGGTGAGCCCATAGTCCATGGGACAGGTGGATCCACTCCTACTGGTGAGAGAAACTCTAGTTGCAGGTACTGTAAGAAGCCAGGACATGTCATCAGCGACTGTCTCAAGTTAAAGAAAAGAAATTCCTCTCACCAAGGATCCCCCGCTCTTTTGGTCAGGGTGGCCGAGCAAACGGAGAAATTATTGGAGCCCTGTGTCACTGCCCTCAGTCAGACTGTTGCCCTGGATGCTTCCCTCTCTTCTATGATATCAACCTTTGAACCATTTTGTTCTCCTTGATCCTTAGCTTTGGATCAATTCAGTC
This sequence comes from Homarus americanus, assembly GCF_018991925.1. Taxonomy (NCBI): domain Eukaryota; kingdom Metazoa; phylum Arthropoda; class Malacostraca; order Decapoda; family Nephropidae; genus Homarus; species Homarus americanus. Next base: position 24,787 of record NW_024712230.1, on the reverse strand, counting down.
AACCCATTTCTGTTAAACTCTTGAGAGACACAGGCTCAGCCTTATCTCTTGTTACTAAAGAAGCTGCTCCATTCCTATATTCATGTTATACTGGTAGCTGGGTGCTTGTGAACGGTTTGACCGGTGGGTCGCGTATTCCCCTTTGTCAAGTGTACCTGCGGTCATCCATAAAGTCAGGCTATGTCACGTTAGGAGTAGTAGATAGCTTACCTGTAGAAGGGGTCTCTCTATTGATAGGAAATGACGTCGTTGGGGACATGATGTTCCCTAATGTTGTGATCTCATCTTGTCCCACTGCCGAGAATAATACTGTGCAGTTAGAAGTAGACTTTCCAGGGTTGTTCCCTGCGTGTGCTGTGACCCGTAGCATGAGCCGCAGTACAGAGGTAGAAGAGACTAGTGAAGTTGATGAAGTTTCCCTCCAGGACTGTGAGAAGTCTGAGGATAATCTTATCCAACCGGACCATACTGATCTTGGTCTCGGTGAATTTTTTGAGGATTCCCCACAACCAGATAACCTCCAGAGTAGTTCTGATGGAGATAGGAACCCAGATGTCACTAGTTTGGGTTCCTCTCCCATCACTAGGAGTAAGTTTATTGAGCTACAAGCAGGGGATCCTGAGCTAGTAGGTTTTCTCAATAGGTCAGTTACTGAGACAGAAGCTGAGCAAGAATCAAATTGCTACTACACTAGGTCTGGTGTATTAATGCGGAAGTTACGTCCTTCCAATTCTCCTGCCAATCACCCTTGGTTAGTTCATCATCAAGTTGTTATTCCCAAACCTTTGCGGCAGGACATACTTAGTATCGCTCATGATGGGGTGGGTGGTCATTTAGGAGTTAGGAAGACTTATGCAAAAATTTTATCCCAGTTCTTTTGGCCTAGGATGAAGAAAGACGTCAGCTCTTACTGTCGCACGTGCCATGATTGTCAGGTGGCGGGGAAACCGAACCCCAGTGTTAAACCATTCCCTCTGCAGCCTATCCCAGTCATTGAAGAGCCCTTTAGTAAGGTGGTCATAGATTGTGTCGGTCCCTTACCTAAGACCCCTCGTGGTCATCAGTTCTTGCTAACCATTATTGATTGTGCAACCCGTTATCCTGAAGCCATTCCCTTGCGCCGCATTACAGCGAAGAATGTTATCAAAGCCTTAACCCACTTCTTCACTCAAGTAGGCCTTCCTACAGTGGTGCAGTCAGATCAGGGTTCCAATTTTACTTCCCGGTTGTTTAATCAGGTAATGCAAACCCTGGGAGTCCGGCAGTTGAGGTCTTCGGCCTATCACCCTCAGTCACAGGGGGTGGTAGAGAGATTTCACTAGACACTAAAACTCATGTTGCGCACTTTCTGTCTGGAGACTGGGAAGGATTGGGACGAGGGAGTTGACCTGCTTTTGTTTGCTGTTCGGGACAGTAAACAAGAGTCGCTAGGATTCTCGCCCTTCCAGCTCGTCTATGGACATGAGGCGCGAGGGTCTCTTAAGGTGTTAAAAGAGTGTTGGTTGAGTGATCAGAGCGCGACGCCCTTAGCTTCATATGTGGTCCAATTCAAGGAGAAGTTGCGTCTGGCTGTAGAACTTGTCCAGTCCAACTTAAGGTGTGCTCAGGTGAAAATGAAACTGCATTTTGATAAGGCCCATAAGGCAAAACCTAGAGAATTCCAAGCAAGATATTTTTCCATGATGAACAATTTCAACCAAACACAGGTCCATATAATTGTATCCAAATTAGTGACGGCACCGAACGCATGTAAGAAAATTATCCATGTCAATCTTTTAAAGTCATATCATGTTCGTAACGAAACCCTGGGAAAAGCAGTTGCTTGTGTTGATCAATCCTTGCCAAATTGTATCATTGTGCCAGAGTGTAAGGATGATAAAGATCAGTGTTTTTCTGAAATAATGAATGGGTCTAGTGTAAAAGTTGAAAACTCGACTATCTTGGGGGACCCCAGTGCTAAGTTGTGTCATCTCTCTAGTGACCAAGCCAATAATATAAAGTCTATTACAGGAGTATCTTATTATAGTTGGTGATTACCCACTCTCTTGTTCAGTGCTGGAGCATGACGTTGAGACCAGGGGAGCCAAGCCAATCCAATCCAATCCGATATGGCCCTAGATGGCTCTCAGGATGACTGAAAGTACTGTATTTTGGTTTCATGTCATCACATCCTTCCATTTTTGTTGTTGTACTGTTTGGCAGGTCAGTACAGTCATCTTTCAATTTGCACAGATTAATTTGAAGGTTTTTGAAATCTCACTACTGAAGTATTAAATTGATACCTGTTTTTAAAATACTGTAACACAAAGCTTTTTTGAATAGCAGGGTTTTGAAAAGAATGCCATTGCACCGGGCAGAGTATCTCGTTGCTTTCTTACTTTACAAAAAAAAAGTAGCGTCACCTGAGTCATTGAGATCCGGAAAGCTCCCCCATCACCTGCTGTCATCTGACTCCCTCCCCCAGTAACCCTCCACCACCACTTAAATTATATTTTTTTATCACTGTATTATTATTGAATTAATGTATAATAAATATTGATGGAAATAGAGAAACAAAAAGTTTCGATGGTGAATCAATTTGTTGTGACAGCCGACGAGGCTCTTTATTGTGTTAATATTTAATCAATTAAATTCTTAAAGGTTTACTTTATTTATTTTTATTCTCTTTTACTTTACTTCACTTTTTGTTTGGTTACGCCTAGAACCTGCTGGATATTTAAGTAAATTAAGAGACGGCGTAACAGTTTTGGCGACCTTGCCAGGATTCACTAACGATCTTTTGACACTTGTGATATTTTTTTCTAAGCATGCTGATGGATTTGTTTTGAGGCATGGTAGGACTAACAATGGTAATTTTGTGCGTAATAATTTTGTACATGACAAGAGGAGATTTTGACTCGTTCGCCACCTAATGGGGTGTCCTAATTTTCTAATTTAATTGTAGTTTCTGTGGAAAGCCGGGTCATAAGGCGTATTTTTGTTGGACAAGGCCGGAGCCAAATAAGGTGAAGCACGAGAGGTTGCAGTTTCGGTTCTCGCCTCACGAGACTTTGATCTTTTCCAGGAGAGTTTTGGGAAGGACCCAGACGTTGGTACCTTTCGTCCCTTTTTGTCACAAGGCACCGTAGAAGTTGACCGTGTCGAAACACCAGTCACTATTTTGAGAGACTCGGGTTGTCACCAAACTCTCATCAAAGAGGGTGTTGTTACGGTGAGGAAGACTGACAAAACGTCGTTTTGGGCGCCCTTTGGGAAGCAGCAGCTCTTTGGTTATGAGCTAAATGAACAGAGCATAATGTCAAGTCTCCTTGTTGCTAAAGAGTGGACCTCATACTCGGTAACGATTTTGCTGCCACATTGACGTTCCAGGTTTTTAGTTGTAAAGGAATTTGAGAAAAATTTTTGTGAAATGGTAATACTAAGAGATTCTTATGATCATGGGTGGGCTTGGGATTGGTTCTATAGAAAGATTTCTTAGTAATGTTAAGGCATTTGTCTATGAAAGATCTAGGGTACTGAAGGTTCAAGCCAATATTATAGATATATTTATATTCCTCGTCAATAAATTCCGGGCTGCAAATTCTCAAAGCACGTAAAAACAATGATGAAAATACTGACTGTTTGACTATTATGGTGGGCAGAATAATAATGAATGTATGAACACACATGAGTAGGTTTCCTATAAATACTGAACTTAAAGGTGTTACCTATTCTGTGGATCAGACAGTCTAGTAAAGGCAATTTACAGTCATGCTCTAAATCCACAGTGAATTTGAGCAAGGGGGCTAAGTTATTAAGTTGTGGCAGTTGAAAAGAAACAATTAAGTAATATTTTACCACCTTCAGCAGTCTGGTTTAGATATGATGATGATGTATTATGTCTCTGGCCATGTAATGAGGACCTAAAAGCATTCCTGCCACAACTTAACAACTTTGCCCCCTCGATCAAATTCACTGGAATTAGAGCCACATTTTATCAAAAGCTTTTGATACGTCTCTGAGAACAATATTGCACTGGTTTTTATTGCTGACGGCGTTAGCTATTTATTCTCAAATTAATGCAATAGCCGTGTTTGTGCCTCGGTTCTTTCGGTAATCCGTGTTGTCTGGGGTTATATTTGTTTTCCTGTTCTAGATAGTTTCTGAGTCTGCTGTTGACTATTTTTTCTAGTATTTTCCCTGGTGTTTCTAATAAGGATATAGGTCTGGGGAAGTGTCCTGTTGCTAGTGAAGCGTTAAAGATCTGTGGTTATGTTTTGAAGGACTGTTTTGTTTGTCTGACTTAGTCCAGGTGCTTTATTTTTAAAAGTGGTTATTATGTTTCTTATGTCTTTGTGGCATTTGTTAATGTCGATTAGTATGTTGAGGTTCGCTATTTCTGTGTTTGTTGTTACCATCTGTTCTGTTACTCTACAATAGTTTCTGTTTCTTCTTCTGTCATTTTATATATGTTGCTCCAGAAATTTCTGAAGATCAGTTCTTTTTCTACAGATTCTCTAGCTTTTACCCCGTTGTCGTCTATAAGATGGCTGTTATCTATGGAGTTAGTGCCCATTAGTTTTATATTTTACTCCAGAAAAATTTTGGGTTGTGATAATCGGCCTCTGTGTTTGTGATTATCTGGTTCCATTTGTCGTTGTGTGATTGTTTACATATTTCTTTCAGCTCTTCCTTTAGGTTTCTGAAGAGAGTTATTGTTTCTTGGTTCCAGCCGTGTGTATTTGTATGTTCTAGTATATTATTCAGTCTTGTCTGGATTATCTTCTGTTCGTGTGTTAATTGTGCGTGGGGTAGTGTGCGGTAAGTTGTTTTGGGGGTGTTATTTTCCATGGCTGTGGTGACTTTAGAGTACTATGTTTCCAGGGCTATGTCAATGTCTGCTGTGTTTTTATGTTGATGTATTTGTTCGTTTGTGTTGAGTTCTGCCTTAAAACCCTCCCAGTTTGCTCTGTTGAAAGAGAATCTAGGGATGGAGGGGATTTGTATTGGTGATGTTGATAGAGTGATAATTATGGGCAGGTGATCGCTAGTGGTGGTTGGTCCAGGTTTCATGTGTGAATTCAAATGGTGGTGTCTATTGGTCAAAACCATATCCGGCTCCCCGGTGCTTCCTGCAGCTATGTAGGTTTCGAAATCTGGGCCCAGGTGTGTGATGTTGCCGTTTTCTAATAGGTCGTGTATAATCTTCCCCCTTGGGTTTCTGGTTCTGTGTCCGAGTATGGTGTGTGTCGCATTTAAGTTTCCTATAAAATACTGTATGCTGGTGTGTTACGTCTCATTAGTTTTAGTGAGTCGCCGGTCGGGAATGTTTGTCGTCGGCAAGGTAAATATGTTGTTCCGATTGTTATTGGGCCTTTAGTTGTGTTGATTTCGACTGCTAAGAAGTAGGTTTGGAAATTGTCTATGAGTGTATGTTCAGTTGATGTGTGTAATAGTTGAAGAGTTTTATTTTGTCACTGTTTTTCCGTCGGTGTGAGTTTATGAGAATTATGTCTGGGTCTATGCTGTTGTATATGTTTGTCAGTTCTGTTTTTCTTGTATGTGTCCAGGCCAGGACGTTGTGTTGTATTATTTTCTGTGTTCTGTTTTGCATAATCGTGGGTCGCATGAACTTGACGCGTGTTGTTCGGTTGCTCGGGTCTCTCCGGGGGAGAGTCTCTCTCTCTTCTCCTTCAGTCCTGTTCTTATTTTCTTGAATTTTGATAAGTCTACGTTCTCGATTTTGTTGTATTTGCTGCTTATTTTTCCTCCACGTATTAGTGTTTCTATGAGTCCCTCTTCATATGTGTATTTGGTTGTTCCTTCTTTAATATCTTTTAACAATCTCTCATTTGTTGCAGGGAGTTGACCGAGTAAAACCTGATTCCTATGCTGTCTCCGACGTCGGCCGGCCGTTGACCGGTGGGGTTCTCTCTACGTGGTCTTGCTGGTGTTGACTTAGCTGATTGGTTGGTTGTGTTCTCTAGGGTCTTGTGGTTATTTGGGAGTGGGTTGTATCCATTGCAGTCTCTGCTCCTGTGCAATTTTCTTGTTGTGTTATTTTATCTTCCCTTTCTTTGCTGGTGATTCCTAGACTGTTTTTGGTTATTATTTTGAAAATGTCAGCTGATGGGGCATTGTGTGGGAAGTTTACCTGTGGTAGGTTGTTCGCTGCAAACATTTCTCTGATAGTTTTTCCGAATGTTCCCGTGTTAGCCATGTTGATTATGTGGGCATGTATCGGTGTGGCTAGTATGGTGAAGGGTAGACCCTCGTTAAAACGGACCCCTTTAATCCCGATATCGGACGAAATCTGAATTAAGCGAGGGACTGTCCCTGGTTCTGATTGTCCAATAGATGGCGCGTATGTAGTGTCTTGCAACTTTGTTAAACGGCCGCTTTATATGTTTGTTCGATTTTTCCTTTTCCTTCATGTCTTTGATGATATCCTTCCTTACTGGGCATCGTGCTGCCAAAGTGCGGTGATATCCTTTGCAGTTCGGGCATTTTCAATTTTCATTACGTGTGTCTTTAACTTCCATATTTTCATACGTGGTACAGTTTTGTATCAACTGTGGTCAGGTCTTCTTCATGAGAATGCTCTTTGTACAGCACAGCTTAAGCATTCATTAGTTATTTTTGACAGATAAATAGTTATAAAGGATAGATCCTGAAATCCTGTTTGATAATAGAGCCTAAAAAGAATTAATGAGATCCCATCCTCCTCCTTTGATGTCATCATAAGAGGTCAGTGGATAATGTGGGGTTGATTCTTCTTCCCACTCAGTGATAAAGTCTGACAAGTAAATAATTGGTAACTCATGTGCTGTGAAACCTTGAGAGTGATTTCCATACCTTCCAAGCCACCATGGACAACCTTGCCTTGTCAAACATCTGATCATGGGACATGGTTAGGGGGAAGTTGGCTGATGGTCAGTTTAGCCCTAATCACTCTAGTTTAGAGCTTCCAAGGGTTCCAAGCCCTCAAAGTTTGGTGGACACATTTACAACTTAATCTTTATGATGTTATTAAAAGACATTATGCAGCTTAGAGAGCTGCCATCAGGTAATCATGGCTATGCACACAACTGTGGGAAATGGACATGAAATGTTGGAGATGATTATGATGATATCAGCCTTTTCCTGCTATGGGTGGAGAGCAACTGAAACAAGTTGTCGTCACTCCTTCTACTTTATAGTTAAGATTTCAATTGTGTTTAATTACCTGTTTCTGAAAGAGACTTTCTTGTTGTAGGTGACCTTCCTGGAAATTACCGAGACTTAGTGTGCTTTGAAAAAATCCTCTGGAGAGTGGGTCCAGGACTTACACTTGCAAACTTCCTGTTTCTTGGGTTGAGGTGAGTGTTCTTCTTCACTGACAACATGTTTGTTTATTTCTGTGAATTAATATGTAGTAATATCGAGATAATATGCATGTTATAATAAAATTTTGGATAAAATTAGAGCAATACAGTCATGGGGCGGGGCATCTTTTCTCAGCTGAGAAAAAAATTAAGTACAGATGCTCCTCTACTTGCGAAAGAGTTACGTTCTTGAGGCTTGTTTGTAAGTCCAACTTTACTCCTGTAGATACCAAACTTATTGTAAAAACTGAAAAGATGATGGATATTTAGCCCAGCTATACCCTTTAATACAGCCTTAAAACCTGGCTCACTCTTCTCCTCTTAGGTATTGTTTGTTTTATCTGGAATTTTCTTCAAAATAATCCAGTCTCATCCACATTAAACACCTGTTCTGGCAGGTAACCCCCCTCATTGATGATGTTTGTTTCTCTGAAAATTTGTAAGTTGAACGTTCTTAAGTAGAGGAGCACCTTTATAGTGGTGTTTCCTTATTATTTCACACTATTATACTTAGCAATATTATAAATCTCTGGCTAATAATAGGGACGGAAAGATAAATACTGATAGGCAAATGAGTTTATTATTATTATTTTATTTTGGGGGGGTTTATGAGGGGGGTGTAAGACGAGTGCTGTTTTTGGTGATCATTAACTTGTTTTACAGTATTAGTCCACAATAATAAGAAAATTTGGAAGAAAAAATTCGGTTATTGTTGGGGTTGAGGCAACTAGATATGTCGTGTGAAAAAATATTAAACAAAGTATATTATCATAAGTTTTCTTTTACAGAAAAGATGTATACTACTCCCACGAGGAAAGAACGACTATCTTTGATTATATCGTCAAAACGAAGAGGTTCGGAGAGGTTAAAGGCACAGTGTTTGGCAGGATATGGCCGAGGCCCAGGTAATACTACACCTCTTACTGCAGTACCTGTTCCTGTTATAGCACATGAACCATCATGTTTATTAATACTCTACTTGTTTTATGCATGCATACATACAGTCAGCCCTTAACATACGCGGGGGTTAGGTTGTACTGCGCACATCATTGTCATCCCAAAAAATCCCATCTAATTCATATTACGCTACATAACATTCAAATGCACAGCGCTTGTAGAACCCCAGAAAACGGGAAACATTGAGAAAGGACAACTCACCTACTCAAGGTTCCTAGACCATGTGTGGTATTGTACCCAGGTATAATTATATCATATCACGTGTATGTATTCATAGCATTAAGGATCGCTCAGGGTAGGCATAAGGTGAATGTTAAAGTCCAGTTGAGCCGGACTAGGGTACTGTAAGACTAAGTGTGGAGCAGGGTTTGAAGGTCATACTATTTACGTCTGTGAGCGTGGAGCGAACATAACTCCAACAGATATCATATGAAAATACATGAGAACAATGATCTGGAAAAAGGTTAAATGTATCAGAACTATGTGAGGTGTTGACAGTGATCTAGAAACTATACTGGAAAGGAAATATCGTGTATGCGTCGGTATGAATTTAATACACCTCGTAGCCTCACGTGACATATACCCACGACAGGTACAGTGATCAGAGAATCTTATGTCTGTGTTCAAATAGTGCACTGTGTGAGAGGAGGATCCCTCATTACAGTTTTAAGTGAAGTTGATACACCCCCGCCATGATCATTCGGCTTTTGTTTCAAGGCGCGTCATGTACCCGCCTCAGATGCCCGTTGATATTAAAATCCCAGGCATTTAACCAAGCACTAGCAAACCAAGACCTGACCTTAGAGTGTAATTTAGGATTAATATATGTGTTTATAAGAAATGAGTGACAATATACCGTAAAGTGTTCAGGTGAGAACCATAAGAAACAAAAGTGTAAATTGAGGATAGGAAACTGTAGGCCTATGTGACGAGAAGCGGCGGGAAGCCGGCCTTAGTCTTTCCCGTTCTGCCGTCACCACAGGTCAGTGTCCTAGCGGGCTATATCCCGCCCTACAATTAAGGTTGATAAATAACAGTTACTACAGTTTAAAGCTTTGCCGGATATATAAGTGGTTGGGGTATCTTGCCGCCCGGCTGCCATTGTCTCCTTGAGCGCCACACCAGGTGGGGAATGACTCCCCACTATACCAGTCCACTATGAACCGGTGGATTCCCAGCGCACCACTCCACATGAATAGTCACAACTAAGGAGACCGTGAGAAACTGCGGTCGTCACTTGGAGCGACCTATAATACCAGGCGTAGAAATAGTGCTGGTATGTCTCTAGGTGAAGCCCTCGTCTCTACCCACCGAGGGCGGTGTGCGAACGAGGTGCCCGTTGTGTATACCTAAAAGTCACAAGGAGTCGCATACTTGCAGGTATGGAATGTAACAGGTGTGTTGAGATGGTGCTACTATGTATGATAACCGACGGTGCTACAATCCACACCCGTGGATCAGTCTGATGTGTTAAGGGATATTGTAAGAAGGAACGACCGAGATACGGCGTTCACCGATTGTTATGCAATAAGTGGGTGGATGACCCGCCAGTAATGTAGGAGTCTGGGGCCCAGCTGGGTAACCAAAATTCCGTTGTTCTTCTGAGGAAGAATCATTGTTCACTCACGAGACGAGGCAAGTGTTGAGGGCCAACTGTGTGTGTGTGTGTGTGTATATATATATATATATATATATATATATATATATATATATATATATATATATATATATATATATATATATATATATATATATATATATATATATATATATATATATATATATATATATATATATATATATATATATATATATATATATATATATATATATATATATATATATATATATATATATATATATATATATATATATATATATATATATATATATATATATATATATATATGCTAAATCTCTCTTCCCCAACCAAATATATAAATTAAGCCCCGATTTTATGACCAAGAAATCGTTAATTTATGATATTCCTCGTTTATAGGTCGACCCAAGATTTTGAGGGTAATGGAACAACAAAACCTTCAGAAAAACTCTACGTCCTATAAACTTGTTTACCATTTATTATTACGACACTTTACACTGAAACGCAGGTAGTTTCAACAAAAATATTGTATATTTCCATTCAAGTATTTATTCAAGTCAATTAGGAGGGAATATTATTGTAATACAACAGTTTTTTAACTAAACCATTCGAAAAGCGATTACGGTAACATCTTTTGAACGAAAGAAAGCGAGTCATTGTTTTCGTCACGATTTTATCCCACTTTCCACTGTAATACGTACGTCATTTCAGGAAAAAATGTTACATTTCCGTGAATGTAGTATATCAAGCACAGTATGAATAGAATATCATTGTAATATAACAGAATTTTAACCGAAAACTATTAAAAAAACGAATAACATCTCAAGAACATCGGAAGCTTAGGTGAAGTCTTTTGTTTTCGTCATGTATTTTATCCTATTTTACATTGAAATACATCACGTTTCAGCAAAACTACTATTTATTTCCGAGAATATATTCATTCAGGCACAGTTTAGGTAAAATATACGTGTGATGTAATAGTTTTTTAACTGAAAACGATTCGAAAAACACGTTCCCTCTAGCCCTGTTCAAAGAGAGGACTGGGAGAAGCTGTTTGGTGCTGCAGACGATGACAAGGAAAATGATTTTGATGGATTTTAATGAAAATATTCAGAAATATGGTATCGTAATATTTATTCAAGTCAATTAGGATATTATTGTAATACAATACAACAGTTTTTTAACTAAACCATTCGAAAAGTGATTACGGTAACATCTTTTGAACGAAACAAAGCGAAAGTCATTGTTTTCATCACAATTTTATCCCACTTTCCACTGTAATACGTATGTCATTTCAGCAAAAAATATTACATTTCCGTGAATGTATTATATCAACCACAGTATGAATAGAATATCACTAATATAACAGTATTTTAACCGAAAACTATTAAAAATACGAGTAACATATCTTGAACATCGGAAGGTTAGGTAAAGTCTTTTGTTTTCTGCATGTAGTTTATCCTAATTTACATTGAAATACATCACGTTTCAGCAAAACTACTATTTATTTCTGAGAATATGGAAATGTAATATTTTTGCTGCAGAAATGACATCATAGTGAAAGCAAGATATTACCCGTAATCTGCTGAATGGTTTTCAGTTAAAAACTGTTATATTACAATAATATTCTATCCTAATTCACTTGTGATGTAAAAGTTTTTTAACTGAAAACGATTCGAAAAACACGTGTACCGTCAGCTGATACGGCAGAGCCCTGGTCGTGGAGGCTTTGTGTTTGCATCGGCCCTTCTTAAGCAGCTTTTAATTTTAGCGTACGTTGAAATTGTGTTTACCGGTGTATTCTTATTTTCTTGCTTCTTATTTTCCAGAAATATGACAAGTTTTTATATAATACAATGTTACGGTACTTTTAATTTACAAGTATTCATTTTTAAAAATACAGAAGACACCAAACAAATACTAGTACGGATATTTGCGTGACTCTCCCGCCAAAAAAGACCAAACAGCTGGTACTCTCTCCCTCAGCCCTACCAAAAATAGCCCAACATCTTTCTTGTTTATTCTCTTCCAATTTCTCACTTTAACTGGTATTTTTTTACTTCATATTGCCTACATCAGATAAACTACAGTAATTGAGGTTAGATATTGTTATAAATTTGATTACCGGGTCCTGGCAGGTACCGTTAGAACCACCTGACCCTACCAACAGTGTTGCAAGTCAGACAGCATTTTTTTTTTTCACATTTTTGGTGTCTCCATTTGTTAATTTTTTTTCTGTGGGGTTTGCACAATAGTATACTGTTTTACCTACAGTATTGTAAAACGATTTGAGAAAAGAAATACTCGGTAACTTAAAATTTTAAAAGGAAAATTTTGAAACTGGCAACTGTGTAGATGACCTGACTCACATCATATTGATGTTTCAAATTTAATTAACAAAAATTTATGTATCTATAAATAAACTTTTAAAAATGAATACTTTATGTTTTACATACTCCTGTGCATACCATACCATGCATTTGGCTACTTTGGGCTTGCTATGATGACGCAAGAGATCTGCCCTGGCAACTGTACCGACACTCACAGCGGGTGGTGCGTTGGTGCATCGTTTCCATTGTTTACTGGTAGTTACTGGTAAATTTTTTTCAACCTAACGAAACTATTACCCGTATAGAGGTCGACCCCCAACTTTTTGCCCAAAAATTTGGTCTTAAGAACTCGTGCTATACACGGGTATATACGGTATATATATATATATATATATATATATATATATATATATATATATATATATATTTGTTTAACAGTGCATGAGTTTTTAAATGCCACATTGACGTTCCAGGTTTTTAGTTGTAAAGGAATTTGAGAAAAATTTTTGTGAAATGGTAATACTAAGAGATTCTTATGGTCATGGGTGGGCTTGGGATTGGTTCTATAGAAAGATTTCTTAGTAATGTTAAGGCATTTGTCTATGAAAGATCTAGGGTACTGAAGGTTCAAGCCAATATTATAGATATATTTATATTCCTCATCAATAAATTCCGGGCTGCAAATTCTCAAAGCACATAAAAACAATGATGAAAATATTGACTGTTTGACTATTATGGTGGGCAGAATAATAATGAATGTATGAACACACATGAGTAGGTTTCCTATAAATACTGAACTTAAAGGTGTTACCTATTCTGTGGATCAGACAGTCTAGTAAAGGCAATTTACAGTCATGCTCTAATTCCACAGTGAATTTGAGCAAGGGGGCTAAGTTGTTAAGTTGTGGCAGTTGAAAAGAAACTATTAAGTAATATTTTACCACCTTCAGCAGTCTGGTTTAGATATGTTGATGATGTATTATGTCTCTGGCCATGTAATGAGGACCTAAAAGCATTCCTGCCACAACTGAACAACTTAGCCCCCTCGATCAAATTCACTGTGGAATTAGAGCCACATTTTATCAAAAGCTTTTGATACGTCTCTGAGAACAATATTGCACTGGTTTTTATTGCTGACGGCGTTAGCTATTGATTCTCAAATTAATGCAATAGCCGTGTTTGTGCCTCGGTTCTTTCGGAATCCGTGTTGTCTGGGGTTATATTTGTTTTCCTGTTCTAGATAGTTTCTGAGTCTGCTGTTGACTATTTTTTCTAGTATTTTTCCTGGTGTTTCTAATAAGGATATAGGTCTGGGGAAGTGTCCTGTTGCTAGTGAAGCGTTAAAGATCTGTGGGTATGTTTTGAAGGACTGTTTTGTTTGTCTGACTTAGTCCAGGTGCTTTATTTTTAACAGTGGTTATTATGTTTCTTATGTCTTTGTGGTGATTGGCAAGGTTAATGTGTCTGCACTGATTAGTATGTTGAGGTCTATTGTTCTTGGTGGTTGCCATTTCTGTGTGTTTAGTGTAAGGTGTGTTGTTACCATCTGTTCTGTTACTCTACAATAGTTTCTGTTTCTTCTTCTGTCATTTTATATATGTTGCTCCAGAAATTTCTGAAGATCAGTTCTTTTTCTACAGATTCTCTAGCTTTTACCCCGTTGTCGTCTATAAGATGGCTGTTATCTATGGAGTTAGTGCCCATTAGTTTTTTTTATTTTACTCCAGAAAAATTTTGGGTTGTGATAATCGGCCTCTGTGTTTGTGATTATCTGGTTCCATTTGTCGTTGTGTGATTGTTTACATATTTCTTTCAGCTCTTCCTTTAGGTTTCTGAAGAGAGTTATTGTTTCTTGGTTCCAGCCGTGAGTATTTGTATGTTCTAGTATATTATTCAGTCTTGTCTGGATTATCTTCTGTTCGTGTGTTAATTGTGCGTGGGGTAGTGTGCAGTAAGTTGTTTTGGGGGTGTTATTTTCCATGGCTGTGGTGACTTTAGAGTACCATGTTTCCAGGGCTATGTCAATGTCTGCTGTGTTTTTATGTTGATGTATTTGTTCGTTTGTGTTGAGTTCTGCCTTAAAACCCTCCCAGTTTGCTCTGTTGAAAGAGAATCTAGGGATGGAGGGGATTTGTATTGGTGATGTTGATAGAGTGATAATTATGGGCAGGTGATCGCTAGTGGTGGTTGGTCCAGGTTTCATGTGTGAATTCAAGTGGTGGTGTCTATTGGTCAAAACCATATCCGGCTTCCCGGTGCTTCCTGCAGCTTATGTAGGTTTCGAAATCTGGGCCCAGGTGTGTGATGTTGCCGTTTTCTAATAGGTCGTGTATAATCTTCCCCCTTGGGTTTCTGGTTCTGTGTCCGAGTATGGTGTGTGTCGCATTTAAGTTTCCTATAAAATACTGTATGCTGGTGTGTTACGTCTCATTAGTTTTAGTAAGTCGCCGGTCGGGAATGTTTGTCGTCGGCAAGGTAAATATGTTGTTCCGATTGTTATTGGGCCTTTAGTTGTGTTGATTTCGACTGCTAAGAAGTAGGTTTGGAAATTGTCTATGAGTGTATGTTCAGTTGATGTGTGTAATAGTTGAAGAGTTTTATTTTGTCACTGTTTTTCCGTCGGTGTGAGTTTATGAGAATTATGTCTGGGTCTATGCTGTTGTATATGTTTGTCAGTTCTGTTTTTCTTGTATGTGTCCAGGCCAGGACGTTGTGTTGTATTATTTTCTGTGTTCTGTTTTGCGTAATCGTGGGTCGCATGAACTTGACGCGTGTTGTTCGGTTGCTCGGGTCTCTCCGGGGGAGAGTCTCTCTCTCTTCTCCTTCAGTCCTGTTCTTATTTTCTTGAATTTTGATAAGTCTACGTTCTCGATTTTGTTGTATTTGCTGCTTATTTTTCCTCCATGTATTAGTGTTTCTATGAGTCCCTCTTCATATGTGTATTTGGTTGTTCCGTCTTTAATATCTTTTAACAATCTCTCATTTGTTACAGGGAGTTGACCGAGTAAAACCTGATTCCTATGCTGTCTCCGACGTCGGCTGGCCGTTGACCGGTGGGGTTCTCTCTTCGTGGTCTTGCTGGTGTTGACTTAGCTGATTGGTTGGTTGTGTTCTCTAGGGTCTTGTGGTTATTTGGGAGTGGGTTGTATCCATTGCAGTCTCTGCTCCTGTGCAATTTTCTTGTTGTGTTATTTTATCTTCCCTTTCTTTGCTGGTGATTCCTAGACTGTTTTTGGTTATTATTTTGAAAATGTCTGCTGATGGGGCATTGTGTGGGAAGTTTACCTGTGGTAGGTTGTTCGTCACGATTTTATCCCACTTTCCACTGTAATCTGTACGTAATTTTAGCAAAAATATTACATTTCGTGAATGTATTATATCAAGCACAGTATGAATAGAATATCATTGTAATATAACAGAATTTCATCCGAAAACTATTAAAAAAACGAGTAACATCTTAAGAACATCGGAAGCTTAGGAAAAGTCTTTTGTTTTCGTCATGTATTTTTATCCTAATTTACATTGAAATACATCACGTTTCAGCAAAACTATTTATTTCCAAGAATATATTCATTCGGGCGCAGTTTAAGTAAAATATACGTGTGATGTAATAGTTTTTTAACTGAAAACGATTCGAAAAACACGTACCCTCTAGCCCCGTTCAAGGAGAGGACTGGGAGAAGCTGTTTGGTGCTGCAGACGATGACAAGGAAAATGATTTTGATGGATTTTAATGAAAATATTCAGAAATATGGTATCGTAGTATTTATTCAAGTCAATTAGGATAGAATATTATTGTAATACAACAGTTTTTTAACTGAAAACCATTCGAAAAGGGATTACGATAACATCTTTTGAACGAAAGAAAGATTAAGTCATTGTTTTCGTCACGATTTTATCCAACTTTCCACTGTGATACGTACGCCATTTCAGCAAAAAATATTACATTTCCGTGAATGCATTATATCAAGCACAGTATGAATAGAATACCGGTGTAACATAACATTATTTTGAGTCTTACTCTTTCCATTTACAGAGTACTGTACAAGCCCATGATAATGGCTCCTATAGGTGATAAACTTCGTTGTGTGAAGAGAAAGAATAACTCGTTGAAATTGAGTGACAAACTTGAAATAATTAAGAAACTAGAATGTGGTGTGAGCAATACTGTTCTAATGGAAACATACGACATTGCAAAACAAACAACTGCTGTACTGAATAACTATTAATTTATGGACATATTTTTATCATAAACTGTTGTGTATATTAACTGTTTTTGTTTGTTTGTTCCAGATGTGTTAACGACTAAACCCTTGTGAAATTAACAACTGGATCATGGAGACTCTGCTGCTACAAGTATGTCTTTATGTCTGTCTAACTGTCTATCTTTATCTATCTGTGCTTCTATATCTTTCTATCAGTCTTTCAATACCTGTATGTCTGTCTGTTTGGTATCTATATCATCTATCAGACTGTCTTTATATATACAAGCATCTGTCTTATCTATATCTATGCTATCAGTAAGAAAGATATTGACATTGAGTGAGGAAGGTGGATACACAAGAGGTACAGTGAATGATGGTGGGTACACAAGTGGTACACTGAGTGAGGAAGGTGGGTACACAAGAGGTACAGTGAATGAGGATGGTGGGTACACAAGAGGTACAGTGAGTGAGGAAGGTGGGTACACAAGATGTACAGTGGAGTGGATGGCAGACTGCAGGATGTTGCTGACTGTAAGTGTTATGTATGTGCAGGTAAATATGTGTCCATGACAAGACTGAAGAAACTCAACACTGAAGATTATCCGTGGACTGTGTGGATGAGTTCTGCTGCCTGGGTGACATGATCAGTGCTGGAGGGGGTGCTGAAGGCTGCTGTGTTGTGAGTCATGGAATGGGTTCTGCTGCCTGGGTGACATGATCAGTGCTGGAGGGGGTGCTGAAGGCTGTGCTGTGTTGTGAGTCATGGAATGGGTTCTGCTGCCTGGGTGACATAATCAGTGCTGGATGGGGTGCTGAAGGTTGCTGTGTTATGAGTCATGGATGAGTTCTGCTGCCTGGGTGACATGATCAGTGCTGGAGAGTGCAGAAGGTTGCTGTGTTATGAGTCATGGATGAGTTCTGCTGCCTGGGTGACACTAAATCCCAGTGCTGGAGGGGGTGCTGAAGGTTGCTGTGTTGGCAGGTCATGGATGAGTTCTGCTGCCTGGGTGACATGATCCAGTGCTGGAGGGGTGCTGAAGGTTGCTTGCTGTGGTATGAGTCATGGATGGTTCTGCTGCTTGGGTGACATGATCAGTGCTGGAGGGGGTACTGAAGGCTGCTGTGTTGTGAGTCATGGATGAGTTCTGCTGCCTGGGTGACATGATCAGTGTTGGAGAGGGT
The DNA here is from genome assembly GCF_018991925.1 of Homarus americanus. Taxonomy (NCBI): domain Eukaryota; kingdom Metazoa; phylum Arthropoda; class Malacostraca; order Decapoda; family Nephropidae; genus Homarus; species Homarus americanus. The sequence goes on along the minus strand of NW_024712230.1, from coordinate 7,170 downwards.
GCTGAAGGCTGCTGTGTTATGAGTCATGGATGAGTTCTGCTGCTTGGGTGACATGATCAGTGCTGGAGGGGGTACTGAAGGTTGCTGTGTTGTGAGTCATGGATGAGTTCTGCTGCCTGGGTGACATGATCAGTGTTGGAGAGGGTGCTGAAGGCTGCTGTGTTGTGAGTCATGGAATGGGTTCTGCTGCCTGGGTGACATGATCCAGTGCTGGAGGTGCTGAAGGCTGCTGTGTTGTGGAGTCATGGAATGGGTTCTGCTGCCTGGGTGACATGATCAGTGCTGGAGGTGCTGAAGAAGCTGTGCTGTGTTGTGAGTCATGGAATGGGTTCTGCTGCCTGGGTGACATAATCAGTGCTGGATGGGGTGCTGAAGGTTGCTGTGTTATGAGTCATGGATGAGTTCTGCTGCTTGGGTGACATGATCAGTGTTGGAGGGGGTACTGAAGGCTGCTGTGTTGTGAGTCATGGAATGGGTTCTGCTGCCTGGGTGACATGATCAGTGCTGGAGGGGGTGCTGAAGGTTGCTGTGTTATGAGTCATGGATGAGTTCTGCTGCCTGGGTGACATGATCAGTGCTGCAGGGGGTGCTGAAGGTTGCTGTGTTATGAGTCATGGATGAGTTCTGCTGCCTGGGTGACATGATCAGTGCTGAGGGGTGCTGAAGGTTGCTGTGTTATGAGTCATGGATGAGTTCTGCTGTCAGTGACATGATCAGTGTTGGAGAGGGTGATGAAGGCTGCTGTGTTGTGAGTCATGGAATGGGTTCTGCTGCCTGGGTGACATGATCAGTGCTGGATGGGGTGCTGAAGGCTGCTGTGTTGTGAGTCATGGATGAGTTCTGCTGCCTGGGTGACATGATCAGTGTTGGAGAGGGTGATGAAGGCTGCTGTGTTGTGAGTCATGGAATGGGTTCTGCTGCCTGGGTGACATGATCAGTGCTGGATGGGGTGCTGAAGGCTGCTGTGTTGTGAGTCATGGATGAGTTCTGCTGCCTGGGTGACATGATCAGTGTTGGAGAGGGTGATGAAGGCTGCTGTGTTGTGAGTCATGGAATGGGTTCTGCTGCCTGGGTGACATGATCAGTGCTGGATGGGGTGCTGAAGGCTGCTGTGTTGTGAGTCATGGATGAGTTCTGCTGCCTGGGTGACATGATCAGTGTTGGAGAGGGTGATGAAGGCTGCTGTGTTGTGAGTCATGGAATGGGTTCTGCTGCCTGGGTGACATGATCAGTGCTGGATGGGGTGCTGAAGGCTGCTGTGTTGTGAGTCATGGATGAGTTCTGCTGCCTGGGTGACATGATCAGTGTTGGAGAGGGTGATGAAGGCTGCTGTGTTGTGAGTCATGGAATGGGTTCTGCTGCCTGGGTGACATGATCAGTGCTGGATGGGGTGCTGAAGGCTGCTGTGTTGTGAGTCATGGATGAGTTCTGCTGCCTGGGTGACAATGGCTGGAGGAGGTTTTGGGAATTCTTGTCTTTATTGTCAGCATGGGGACTTTCCCATCACATGAAAGTAAGAATGTATACGACTGGTGTGAGAAGTGTGGTGTTATATATCCGTGAAACATGGGCAGTTAAAGAGGATGACATATGCAGTCTTGAGTGAGCTGAAATGAGAATGGTGAGGTGGATGTGTACTGTGACGCTGAAAGATGAGAATCGCCGTTCAGAGCTAAGAGGGCGGCTGGGTATTGAGAGTATCGGCCAAGATTTACGTATAAGTAGACCGAGATCGGGAGTGTGGGGAGAATGGATGAGACCAGCTGGGTTAAGTGGTGCATGAGTCTAAATGTGGTGAGGAGGAGAGCCAGTGGTAGGTGGCCAAGAATGACATGGGGAGAGATTGTAAGAAATGATCTTAGAACCTGACAAGACAGACTGCAGGAGAATGGCTGTATGATTTGGGTGGTGATGATGATTTTGTTCTTGCATTCTATCTAAGTTTCAGGCTATCTATCTATCTATCTGTCTATCTATCTATACTACTGTACTGTATTTCTCACCATATTAAAGGCAACCACAGATATAGATATAGCATGAAAGGTTTATAGTCTCAAGAAAGTTCACCTAAACTAAACTTTCATAAAAGGAATTGCAATGTGTTCCATAACATGTACAGTACAGTTGACCCTCGCCAATGTGAAGAACGGATAAAAATAATGATAATAAATAAGAGGAAGGACAAAATACTGCATGCCATTTGACATTTTTTCACTAAAGATGTGGGAGACAGGGATGTGCTCCCCATTCTTGGGCTGACTCCTGCCGACGTAATAAAAATATATGTCTTATATGGTGGGAAATATGGTATATCTCTCTACATCTTTCTGTCCATCTGTCTACAGTATATCTGTCTTATATGTACTGTAGACAGAACTACTGTACTAACCATGATAGACAGTTGACAATGCATGTGATTAATACCTGGAATACAAATATTTGCAGGAAAATGTCCAATGTATTCAGCAACTAGACCACTTTAGTGATATAGAACCATGAAAATATTGTTTATTGTTTTTATACCAAAACACTGGTGATTGTCTCTCAGATACATCAGGAGTTGTATATCTTTAGTGGTGTCCTGGGTTCATTGCCCAGCCTGGGACAGATGTTACCCTCGCTAACAAACATGGCAGGTTTTCTGCAGGTACAATACTACAGTTTCCTCCCGTACTGTACAGTTTTAACAGACCAACTGCCTAAACGGCTCATTACCGGTAATTACGACGTCGCTACGTGAATCCTAATTTAATGTTGACTCGGCCATAGTGAGCTTTAACATTTATGCCACTGATGAATGAGTCTTGATCACACACAACTATAAGGTGGCCTTCTCTTGCCACTCCATCTCTCCTCTGGCCTTTATTGTGTAAAAGCCAAGAATTATTATTGTGTGAGAATGTAGTGGATCTGAGGTGACAATGATAAATATTTTGGCGTTAAGTCGGTGGTGTGGTACTGTGCAGGTCTGACCCACCTGTTACAAACTACTGCAGGGAGTGAAGACCTTCCTTAAAAGGTTTAACTTGGTAGGATTCAGAAGGCCACAACACAGACGTCCTCAACGGCACTTGATGGTTTATAACGGCCATTTATTATTACTTACTTTTGACCTTGATGATGTGGTTCAGCCATTATCAGATGCAGGTCAGGAACACAAAGGACTGTTCCTCTATAATGCTCACTGAGTAAATGAGGATAGTTGCTTCAAGGCTCCACTGGGCAGATTGTTACCAGGTTTTATTTACAATTCTTAATTATTACATGGAATTATACATTTTCCACAATATATACTAAACTGTATACCTGTGTTGTCTATATACATGGTGAACTGTATACCTGGGTTGTCTATATTGTTTTAGCTGTGGTAAGATACCAAACTATCTCACTTGTTAACACTTGCCTGAACGAGTGTAGGTTAGTCGCTGGTACCTTTGATGCAGCTGAGTGAGATATCGGGTCATCTCACGTCATGTCACCTTTGATGCAGCTGAGTGAGATATAGGGTCATCTCACGTCATGTCACCTTTGATACAGCTGAGTGAGATATAGGGTCATCTCACGTCATGTCACCTTTGATGCAGCTGAGTGAGATATAGGGTCATCTCACGTCATGTCACCTTTGATACAGCTGAGTGAGATATAGGGTCATCTCACCTTTGATACAGCTGAGTGAGATATAGGGTCATCTCACGTCATGTTACCTTTGATACAGTCGTAGATAGTTTAAATTGTCACAGCTGTCCTGAGTTGTACTTGTAATTATCTTAGCTTGTAAGTTAAGCAAGACACACAGATAATGTTCTCTTCACTCGTTGTTCCTTGGTTTAATGTAATCACACATGCTGATTTAATAGTTATATTGGGTAGTAATGTCTGTACAATTATTTGGTATTGACAGACTAATGAGCATTAGCTATTGGCTTGTAATTAGCTGATATAATTAGAGAGAGGTACAGCCCGGAGAGCTGGTCTCACTTTAGGGCATCGTGTCCGGCTGTGAACTGGGCTGAACTCTCTTGAGTCTGGTGACTGGACAGTAACCACACTTCAACAGGTCATTAACTAAACAGCCTACCACACACTGAGGGTTGAGTCTGTAGTTTAATGGGCTGTACACCCTAGGAGGTGTGACAGAAGAAATGTTTATGGGCTGTACACCCTAGGAGGTGTGACAGATCAAATGTTTATGGGTTGTACACCCTAGGAGGTGTGACAGAAGAAATGTTTATGGGCTGTACACCCTAGGAGGTGTGACAGAAGAAATGTTTATGGGCTGTACACCCTAGGAGGTGTGACAGAACAAATGTTTATGGGCTGTACACCCTAGGAGGAGTGACAGATCAAATGTTTATGGGCTGTACACCCTAGGAGGTGTGACAGAACAAATGTTTATGGGCTGTACACCCTAGGAGGTGTGACAGATCAAATGTTTATGGGCTGTACACCCTAGGAGGTGTGACAGAACAAATGTTTATGGGTTGTACACCCTAGGAGGTGTGACAGAACAAATGTTTATGGGCTGTACACCCTAGGAGGTGTGACAGAACAAATGTTTATGGGCTGTACACCCTAGGAGGTGTGACAGAACACATGTTTATGGGCTGTACACACTAGGAGGTGTGACAGAACACATGTTTATGGGCTGTACACCCTAGGAGGTGTGACAGAACAAATGTTTATGGGCTGTACACCCTAGGAGGTGTGACAGAACACATGTTTATGGGCTGTACACACTAGGAGGTGTGACAGAACACATGTTTACGGGCTGTACACCCTAGGAGGTGTGACAGAACAAATGTTTATGGGCTGTACACCCTAGGAGGTGTGACAGAACAAATGTTTATGGGCTGTACACACTAGGAGGTGTGACAGAACACATGTTTACGGGCTGTACACCCTAGGAGGTGTGACAGAACAAATGTTTATGGGCTGTACACCCTAGGAGGTGTGACAGAACAAATCCTTATGTAGCTGTATGCTCAATAGTCTGGGTGATAGAATGTATATAATGAATATATGTCCTGAGCTCATATTTATATAATATTAATGTGACAGAGGCTAATACAATATACTGAACTGTATACCTATACAGTATTGTCTATATACATGGTGAACTGTATACCTGTATTAGCTATATACATGCTGAACTGTATACCTACATTGTCTATATGCAGGTTGAACCAATTGTAAGCTTATGTGATAAGTTTACATAATAATTATATATCTATCTATCTAAAGTAGTCTAGTGTATGTAAATATGTTGATCTTTTCCCTGATAATGTTGTTTCATCACAGGTGTTACTCTGTTGTAGTGTGAGGTGGAGGTCAATATTAAACTGAGGTGTTTAGCTGTGGCTCTGGAAGATTAACAATTTGTCTTATTTTAATTATAAACCACAACACCTTTATTTATCACTGTTTATCCAGGTATAATTTGGCTAAATTTATATTTTAATTTTACCAGGACTTAGAATTCCATCACAATATGATTTGAAATTAAGGAACAAAATTGTTTTTAAGGACTTTAGAATTAATGTGATTTAGTGAGACTGTTGAACCGTTCAGGTACTTTACATATATTTACCATTTAGGTTAAACTAAGCCATAAATACATTTTATTGTTCGTTTAGGAATTCTATCTCATTAGTTCGGCGTCATTTAATGTTGCCGTAAAATCTGTCGAGTGACTTGAGCGGCAATTATTCTGTTATAGTCGTGGCAGTTAATGTTGTTTTAGGAGATGCAGTTTATTGTGTAGTGATCTCCGTTTAAACAAACTATTTTTATTGTCCAAATTTGTCGCGCTGGGTTATGAAGGTGTGCGTGGTGGGAAAGGCTTTGGAATAAGGAATACTGAAGGTGAAAGAACACTTGAGTTTGGGGATGGTATGTAACATGTGTTTAAGAATAGGGCAAGTAGGCTGACCGTGTAGGCCTAAGGCAGGTGGCACAGAAACCCAGATTGGCTACATTTTGGTCAGGAAATTAGAACAGGTTGCTTGTGTGTGTGTGTGTTACTTAAAGATGGAGGGAGAGGAAGAAGGTGGATGTTCCAAGAAGGAGAGTGTGGGAATTGTGAAGGAACTGAATGTAAAAGAAGCATTTTCTTATGAGTTGAGAGGCTAGGAAGCAGCCAGTGAGGGGCAGTGTACCAAGACGCTGGGCCATAATAAAAGATGTTCCGTTGAGTGTGGTTGATGGCGGGAATGATGAAGTGGAAAGAGAGATAAAAAGAGAAAAGAAGATTGTGTGAGATGTGGAAGATGGTTGGCAACAGAGAGAAGTACAGTACCTGGAGGCTAAACTGAGATGGTTCAGGAGAGAAAGGAGGAAACTAACTGGGTTAAGAGATACACAAATGAATGTGGAGGGGAGGGGAGTTACAGGTAGGCAAAGAATGACATGAGGATAGGTTGTAAAGAAATGTCGGTGCTACTATAGTACCTGAGTATGTTTGTTGGTTGGAATGATGAGGAACAATCTGAACAGAAAACAAATGAATACAGTAATTGAACACAAAAAATTTAGGAATTGTCGAGTAATATCAAAATATTCGAAACTCGGTTAATTCGTATTTTCGGTAATTTGAGTGACGCAGTCTCTTTTGTCAAATCAATGAGAGTATAGTGCCGTTTGTGGTCCACCGAATTACTGAAAATACAAATTAACCGAGTTCCGAATATTTTGACATTATTCCACACTTTCTCAATCTTTTTGTTCAATTATTTGTTCGTTTTCTGTTCAGATTGTTCCTCATTATTCCAACCAACAAACATACTCAGTTACCATGCCTTGACTGCCACACAAAATAATCTTATTTATAATTACTGTGCAAACAAATATTTTTTAAGTGCACAAACAGTAATAATAAAGTAAATAATACAGTAATAAATAACTGTAAGACTTACTGCACATTGTGAGGTGAACTGATAATATGTGGATGATATTCAGAAAGTGTAATAGTATTGAGGATCAGGTCTGGGGTCCACTGCTCTCATCAAGAAGATTAATCCCCAACCTACCTAACTCAGGAGACTTTTCCTTTGTTCTATGTATTTCTCCCTTGTTTTGTTGTGTTAGTTGGCAGAAGAGGGACCTATAGTGTGTTTTATCCCAGCTGAGAAGAGATACGTAATTTGTGTATTATTGCGGGTAAAAATAAGTATA